>NC_041387.1:300183575-300216731 GCF_002162155.2 Triticum dicoccoides | reverse complement strand
AGGGGAGCCTGAGACGTCGCCCTTATCCTCTCCCGGCGAGGTCGGCGAGGTGGTCGGGTGGCGCCGAGGCGCCCGGTCGGTCAAACAGTGGGAGGTGGGAGACGACAGGGGAGGGGTAGTGGGCCACATGGCCTGTTGGGCTTAGCCCGGAGGGTTAGGCCCAGGATGGGGGGGGGGGTCAGGGGCCTTTTCTCTCTCTCTCTCCCCTTTTCCTTTCTGTTGCTCTTTTCTTTTTACAGAAAAAAATGATATGCAATATTTGAGCTGCCAAAAGGAGTTCTGAAAAATGTGGGACTTGGCCAAATAAATACATTACAATATTTGGCACTTGCCACAAAAAGTTTGGGAGGAGTTTGAAATGACTTGGATTTTTCACAATTGGAAAAGCATTTAAAAATGCTGATTTGGAACTGCTTTAATTCCCAGGGGAAATTAGCTATCTCAAATGATGTTGAATCATTCATGACATTTAGTCAGTGGATATTTTCAACCCAGCGAACATTTTTGTTTTACTGTTTGGAGGAATATTTTATTTGACTTTATTTTAAAATTGAATTTGAATTGGTTTTGAATCAACGTGAGATTAGCAACAGTAACAATGATGACATGGCGCCATTAACAGAGGTTACTGTAGCATGACACTGGGGGTGTTACAAATCTCCTCCACTACAAGAAATCTCGTCCCGAGATTTAGGTGGGGAAGTAAAGAGCAACTTCAGAAGAGCTGACACTTATAGGGGTGATTGTCTGGTGAACAATTCAGGGAATGAGGTAGAAATATCTCCCAAGTTGAAACTTAAGAGAACATCGAGAGCAAATATGAAGGTACAATAGGAAGTTTCAAGCGAAAGGATAAACGATTGATACCTGAACAGAGTGTGAGAAAAGGGTTTAGAGCATCGGGAATAGATCATCTCTCAAAAGGTGGCTCGTGACATGATACGAAGCCAAATGCAAGAATATTTCAGAATGAAAGATATACAGGAGAGTCAGGTTCCGATCCTGGGACCTGTGGGTTATGGGCCCACCATGTGGGTTAAAAGCAGGAAGGCGCTAACATCTTGAACGGTCATGATAGCAAGGCAGGTCAGAGGATAGCCTGTCAGTTATGTTGGCAACAACGTTTGGTACCAAGGGCGTGGGACGAAGAGAACCATTTTCCTGCTCGTTGAAACGAGGCGGACCAATAGGCAAAGTTCTCGTCCATCGGTGGTTACCGGAATGCCACCAACACTAGTGACAAGGTCTTACTGACAGAGCTTGTACACCGTGGTGTTTACATAAGCAGGGAATTATCTCTGCTCCTCAGACAAGTTTGATTACCAGAAAGGTTAAACAAAACAATGGAAAGGAAAATGTGATTATTATGATAATCAGACCAATGGAAAGGAAATATGTTTATACCCAAGTATTAGAGTATAACTTTCCCAAGGAAAGGCAGAGCATGATTGGACTCCAAGTATTAAACCGTTTAGATAAAGGGGCAAGGAACTTATGAGGTTTACCCATACAACGTTGTTTGGATAATTGATCAAGAACAGTTAGCATTGCGCTCCCAATGTTTTTGTTGATGATCGGAGTACCACACACATGCTTCGGGATAGTGTTGACATGGTCATCAGGGAAAGGTCGGACTTCGGATACACAAAGGATCCATCGGAAACAACTTAGAAAATAAGTCATACAATTTCAGCAAGGAAAGATGAGGATGTGGCCGACGGGCTTAGCAACAACCCATCGACATGTCAAAAAGAATGTATTTTCAAAATTATATGAACAAGTTTGTGTTGGGGAAGGCAAGAATGTTGCCCATGATAACACAAATCATCAAGGGGCAAGGATTGTATTTCTCATCATGAATTCGATTGATATCCTGGGAGAGCTCAAAAAGTTGACGATGATAACGACACATTTCTCGAGAGATTTCAGGAAGATGTAATCGATCGGCGATGATATCAAGTCAATGGAATGATGAAGCGAAAGGTTATTGGAACCACGAGTACGACACAAACTCGAAAGCAAGCTTGTTGCTCATGGCAAAATGGTATGACGAGGAAGATCGACATAAGCTTAGCTCGTCATCAAAAATTGTGCTCCGGAAAGGACCTGGTAGCACAGTTAAAATTTAGCATGATAATGATATAACCGATCAAGCTAGGAATGATGTGATGGAGTATCATTCCAATGAGAATTCATAAGTGGTAGTGCAATGACACAATATCCTCGAGATAACAAGGGGCAATACTTGAGGTAGATCAAAAATAGAGGTTAGATAGATGAAATGATTGCAGAAGACAAGTATTTTAACTTGTCCGGGAAATGGAGTTAAGGAGAAACTATGGTCGGAACCACGGTTATGAATGATCAAACCACCGATACAAGATGAACTTATAACAAGGGGTAATCATTTTGACGAGCAGCTTCCATGATAAGTTCTACATCGGTCCATGGGCATGAACACAAGGGTTCAATGTCGACTCCCACTTCTTCAATGCATAACCTTTCATTCACTCCTCGTTTTTTGAAGAAATTGTAGTGCAGGGGATTTATCTAGCGAAGTACCAGAAGAGTAAGACTTGTGAGAACTCTCGGGTTCACTGGGATTATGGAAGGCATAAGTTCAACCCATCGAGGCATTTTTACGAATCTATAGAACCATCAACCAAGCAAGGATACGAGTTCAAAAGAAGAGTATCGGAGTCAAAGCAGATGATACAATTTACCGAAGGTGTTATGTATCAGGGAAAAACTCACAAGACTTAGGATGTGAAGGACACAGTCGGATAACAACCCAGCAATGGATCTGGCGATTCACGACAGAGTTGATGTGATTATCGGTAATCAATCAGATGAAGAAGGGGATGCAAAGGCATTGGCTTATAGAAACGTCTGAATGATTCGATGCTTGGGTACAAAGGAATTATGATTTCAAGACGAAGGATCGGAAGCAGAGGCTCTGATCAAAAGATGATAAGTTGAATAGACTTAGAGGTGCACCTGATCAAAACTTGATTGGGCAAGAACCAGCTCATAACCGGAGCGATGTCGGAGACGGAAAGAAAATTTCCAAGGATTAATTGGTGATTGCCAGTATTCGCTCACACGTTGAATCCATAGGAACAGAAGTACAACCACAAAGAATTTTAAAGAATATTGCTCGACATACGGAACTAATCGTAGTGCAAGCAGGCAAGGAGAATCAAGAGCAATAGGCTGCAGAGGATTTTCGGAAGATCACATAGTATTTCGAAGAATTTTGTGAATCACACGAACAACTGAGGATGAACGGATCCTCGGTGAGTGCGAGGAATTATCCGAAGGGGGGGTGTATTCATGGGGCAAAGAACTGCAAGGCAGTAAGCTCAACGAATTCTTGAAGCAATAGAGAATTTCGGGGCATCTTGTAATAACAAGAGCATCGAGGAACGATTGTATGGACGGCAAGTGTATGTAGCTATCCATGGGGATTTATCGGTGGTAGAGAAATGCAATGGCAAAGGGCACAAGGGTTTCGGGAAAACATCGAGGAGTATCTGCAGAATCTTCTGGCGAAGCAAGCGATCATCTGCAGTGAAGGGGCTCTCCGGGAGGAAGTGGTTACGAGATCCTAGAGTCAGAGTTAGTAAAATCTTTAACCCGAATAGAAGAGAGTTCAGAGTCCCAGAGTATAGACGAGGAGTAAAAGATGCTAATACCACCCAATAGCGACGTGGGCCCATAAGCCACACAGCCAATGTTAGTAAAAGTTTTCAGTGACTAGACTCAACTTCGGCCAAGGAGTTGGAAAGGGGGCTACCTACAGGCAGTCGGCTCTGATACCAACTTGTGACGCCCTCGATTCAATCGTACACTAATCATACACGCAAATGTGTACGATCAAGATCAAGGACTCACGGGAAGATATCACAACACAACTCTAGACACAAATTAAAATAATACAAGCTTTATATTACAAGCCAGGGGCCTCGAGGGCTCGAATACATAAGCTCGAAAACACAAGAGTCAGCGGAAGCAACAAAATCTGAGTACAGACATAAGTTAGACAAGTTTGCCTTAAGAAGGCTAGCACAAAACAACAACGATCGAAAAGGCAAGGCCTCCTGCCTGGGAGCCTCCTAACTACTCTTGGTCGTCGGCGTCCGTCACGTGGTAGTAGGCACCCTCGGGGTAGCAGCCGTCGTTAAAGGTGGCATCTGGCTCCTGGACTCCACCATCTGGTTGCAACAACCAGAAAGAAGAAAGAAGGGGGAAAAGGGGGAGCAAAGCAACCGTGAGTACTCATCCAAAGTACTCGCAAGCAAGGATCTACACTACATATGCAACATTATCAAAGGAAGGCTGTATATGTGGACTGGGCTGCAGAAATGCCAGAATAGAGAGAAGGTCTAGTCCTATCGAAGACTAGCATCTTCTGGAAACCACCATCTTGCAGCAAACAGGAGGGAGTAGAGTAGCATAAAGTAAAGCGGTAGTAGGGTTATCAACCTCGGCCAGAGATCCTTTCTCGACTCCCTGCGAGAAAGCAATCCCAGAGCCATACTATCCAGTTATCATCACAGTCAAATCCTCATCACCATCCAGTTCTCATCACAAGTATCCAGTTCTAGTTGTATCGATCGGGATACAACTCCAAGTGTCCGTTACCGTAGGACAGGCTATGCATAGTTTAGTTCTTCCCTGCAGGGGTGCACCAACTTACCCACCACGCTCGATTGACTCCGGCCGGACACACTTTCCAGGGTCATGCCCGACCTCGGCCAAACAATACGCCGCAACCCGACCTAGACTTAACAGAGAGGTCAGCACGCCGGACTAAACCTATGCCCCCAGGGGTCATGGGCCATCTCCCCGGAAACTCCTGCACGTTGCGAACGCGGCCGGTGAGCAGACCTAGCTACCTCCCTAAAAAGGCAGGAGCTTACCAGTCCAACCCGGCGCGCGCCGCTCCGTCGCTGACGTCTATTAAGCTTCGGCTGATGCATACGACGCAGAACGCCCATACTATGCCCACGTGATGGTTAGTGCTATCAGGCCAGAGGCCCCTCGGATCAAATATCCAAATCGTAGTGGATTAGGAACGCGCGGTAACAAGCAGAGACTCACGAAAGAGGTGACCCCGTTGCCCCGTCTCGAGGACTTGCGGCAAGGGCTAAGAATGCCCGGCCACGCCTCGTAATTATCTCACGGGCACCTTCCAGGTCAACCCGTCTCCACATCACTTTCCAAGTAACAGTTGTAAAGTCCAAGTATCCGTGTGTCCAAACATCAAGAGGAAAACCCAAGGAATCACCCTCGGTGGGTTCCACTCAATGTAATCATCAAGGTGAACGTAGAGGAATCACCCTCGAGGTTCACACTTGAGGGGTTGCACGACAGAGTCGTATCGGAAGTGGTTAAAGAGGAAATCACCCTCGATGACCACGACCGAATAGCTACACTACAGGGTTAACATCAGAAGTGTTGTAGAGGTCTCACCCTCGGCACTCGATAGTATCCCAGTAGTGTCGAGCAACTAAGGGGAAAGTGACGTGCGGTGCAGGGGCCTGGTCTTCGATCCCGTTGATCGGGTCTTCAATGATGAAGCAGGGGCAACAAGGACAAGGTGGGGGTCACTGATGGATCACTAACCAACCTATACTAAGCAGTTTAGGATAAGCCGGTAAGGTAACAATAAGCAGGTTACAAAAGGAGGCTATGCATCAGAATAGGAGCAAATAATAACAATAGCAAAATCTAATGCAAGCATGAGAGAATGGAATGGGCGATATCAGGATGATCAAAGGGGGGGCTTGCCTGGTTGATCTGGCAAGAAGGGGTCGTTGTCGACGACGTAGTCGATCACCGGGGCATCAGCGGCCTCGGGGTCTACCGGAGAGAAGAGGGGGAAGAAACAGTAAATACATAGCAAACAGAGGTAACACTAAGCATGACATGACGATACGTAGCGCTAAGCGTGCTCTAACGCGGTCCTAGACGTTATAGGTGAAGTGGGAAATCAACCGGGAAGGTGTTCCCGGTTCCGGACCTGTGTCAGACAGATGACCGGAGGGGGAAAGTTCCATGTTCAGCATGCTAGGGGCATGTGACAAATGAACGGACCGCGTATTCGGATTCGTTGGATTTTTCTGAGCAACTTTCATATAGAAAACATTTTCATCGGAGTTACGGTTTATTTTCTATGAATTTTCAAAGATTAAAGCCATTTCTGGAATTATTTAAGTTAGCAGAAAAGGAAATATGACATCAGCAGGACATAGGTGTGACGTCAGCAGTCAACAGTCCGGTTGACTGGTCAAAGTTGACCAGGGGGGTCCCACATGTCATAGAGAGAGTGCTAACAGTGGGTTATTTTAAAAGAACAGGGGGGTAATTAGCAGTTTGGCCCCACATGTCAGTGGCTAATTAGATTAACTAATTAACTTTAGTTATATAAACATTTTAATTAACCGAATAACTGTGGGGCCCGCATGTCAATGACACTGGGCTGCCCAGTCAGCACGTTGACTGGGTCAACCCAGTCAACGGGGCTCGCGGGGCCCATTGGCAGCGACACAAGGAGGGCCGCGTGGCGGACAGGTCAGCAGGCGACGCCGGAGTCGCTCCGGCGACCCTCTCACGGCGGCTCCTCGCCGGAGTTCGCCGGAAAACGACCTCAGGGGCCCGTTTCGGCCGCGGTTTGAACCTACGACACCGCAGGGCTCGCGCGCATCCGACTGCGGTGGTGGCTTGGCCGGAGCGCGCCTGCAGCGACGGCGGCGAGTACGAGCAGCGACGGCGCTCGGGTGCACAGCGGGGACATTGCTAGGGGCACGGCGAGGCGAGCCAGAAGGCTTGCCCCGCCTCTGGGAGCGTGCTGAGCATGGCGGGGTGGCCGGCTACGAGCTCCGCGAGCCGTGGCTACGGCGGCGAACCACACGATGGCGACAAGCTCGGGCATGACGGGGGAACCAGCTACGGGTAACGGCAGAAGCAGGGAAGAGAAGGAAAGGGGGGGGAGGTCCGGCGCTCACTTCCGTTGCTGGGAAGGCCCGAGGAAGAGTCGAGGTGGCCGGAGACGGCGTCGGTGTGCGGCGGCCCGAGGCGGACGGAGGTTGAAGAAGGCGGTGTGACGGCGCTCTAGCGCCTCCGAGCTCTTGCGGATGGCACCAGGGGGCGTAGCGGATGATGGCGAGGAGCTACGTCATGGCGAAGACGCGCGTGGTGGCCGGTGGCCACGAGGGCGACGGCGGCCATGGCGGCCGTGGCGTTCGGATGCGATGGGGAGGGGATCTGGGGTGCGAGGGAGAGAAGAAGCGGGCGAGGGGAAAGGACTGGCGCGAGTGGAGTGGCAGAGCAAGTGGAAGGGGAGCCTGAGGCGTCGCCCTTATCCTCTCCCGGCGAGGTCGGCGAGGTGGTCGGGTGGCGCCGAGGCGCCCGGTCGGTCAAACAGTGGGAGGTGGGAGACGACAGGGGAGGGGTAGTGGGCCACATGGCCTATTGGGCTTAGCCCGGAGGGTTAGGCCCAGGATGGGGGGGGGGTCAGGGGCCTTTTCTCTCTCTCTCTCCCCTTTTCCTTTCTTTTGCTCTTTTCTTTTTACAGAAAAAAATGATATGCAATATTTGAGCTGCCAAAAGGAGTTCTGAAAAATGTGGGACTTGGCCAAATAAATACATTACAATATTTGGCACTTGCCACAAAAAGTTTGGGAGGAGTTTGAAATGACTTGGATTTTTCACAATTGGAAAAGCATTTAAAAATGCTGATTTGGAACTGCTTTAATTCCCAGGGGAAATTAGCTATCTCAAATGATGTTGAATCATTCATGACATTTAGTCAGTGGATATTTTCAACCCAGCGAACATTTTTGTTTTACTGTTTGGAGGAATATTTTATTTGACTTTATTTTAAAATTGAATTTGAATTGGTTTTGAATCAACGTGAGATTAGCAACAGTAACAATGATGGCATGGCGCCATTAACAGAGATTACTGTAGCATGACACTGGGGGTGTTACAAGTTGGCACACATTTTCATCTTGACTCTCCGGTAGAAACTTTGGGGCACTCTTTGAAGTACTTTGTGTTGGTTGAATAGATGAATCTGAGATTGTGTGATTCATATCGTATAATCATGCCCACGGATACTTGAGGTGACATTGGAGTATCTAGGTGACATTAGGGTTTTGGTTGATTTGTGTCTTAAGATGTTATTCTAGTATGAGCTCTATGATAGATCGAACAGAAAGAATAGCTTCGTGTTATTTTACTACGGACTCTTGAATAGATCGATCAGAAAGGATAACTTTGAGGTGGTTTCGTACCCTACCATAATCTCTTCGTTTGTTCTCCGCTATTAGTGACTTTGGAGTGACTCTTTCTTGCATGTTGAGGGATAATTATATGATCCAGTTATGTTATTTTTGTTGAGAGAACTTGCACTAGTGAAAGTATGAACCTTGGGCCTTGTTTCGTACCCTACCATAATCTCTTCGTTTGTTCTCCCCTATTAGTGACTTTGGAGGGACTCTTTCTTACATGTTGAGGGATAATTATATGATCCAGTTATGTTATTTTTGTTGAGAGAACTTGCACTAGTGAAAGTATGAACCTTGGGCCTTGTTTCCTAGCATTGCAATACCGTTTACGCTCACTTTTACCACTTGTTACCTTGCTATTTTATATTTTCATATTGCACTTGTATCTCCATCTCTTCGCCGAACTAGTGCACCTATACAATTTACCCTTGTATTGGGTGTGTTGGGGACACAAGAGACTCTTTGTTATTTGGTTGCAGGGTTGTTTGAGAGAGACCATCTTCATCCTACGCCTCCCACGGATTGATAAACCGTACGTCATCCACTTGAGGGAAATTTGCTACTATCCTACAAACCTCTGCACTTGAAGGCCCAACAACGACTACAAGGAGAAGGTTGCGTAGTAGACATCAAGCTCTTTTCTGGCGCCGTTGCGAGGGAGGTTAGTGCTTGAAGGTATATCTTAGATCTTGCAATCGAATCTTTTAGTTTCTTGTTTTATCACTAGTTTAGTCTATAATATAAAACTACAAAAAAATGGAATTGAGTTTGCCTCATACGCTTCATCTTTTTAATATCTTTCATGAGAATGATGGAAAGGAAAATTGTGCTCAATTGCTAGAGGAAGAATGCATTAAAATGTTTGTCACTAAATATTTGAATGATGAGCATGATTGCAATGTTGTTAGTATGAATTCTATGAATATCCATGATGCTAATGATATGCAAAGCCACAAGCTTGGGGATGCTATGTTTGATAAAGATGATATTTTTTGTCCCCCAAGTTTTGATGAGCAAATTTATTATGATGCCTCCTATTTACGATGATTATTGTGGTGACGCATATGCTATAAAGAATAAAGATAACCATGAAACTTGTCATCTTGATTTTAATTTTCAATTGAATTATGCTTCACATGTTAGTTATTTTGTTGAGTTTGCTCCCACTACTATTGATGAGAATAAATTTGCTTATGTGGAGAGTAGTAAAATTTCTATGCAAGTAGATCATGAAAAGAATGCTTTATGTGCTGGTTATATTGTTGAATTCATTCATGATGCTACTGAATATTATTATGAGGGAGGAATATATGCTTGTAGGAATTGCAATAATATCAAGTTTCCTCTCTATGTGCTTAAAGTTTAGAAGTTATGCTTGTTTAACCTTCCTATGCTAGTTGATTATTGTTCCCATAAATTGTTTGCTCACAAAATTCCTATGCATAGGAAGTGGGTTAGACTTAAATGTGCTAGTCATATTCTTCATGATGCTCTCTTTATGTTTCAATTCTTATCTTTATGTGAGCATCATTATCATCATCATGCGTAGCTAGAAAGGCATTGAAGAAAAGCACTTGTCGGGAGACAACCCAATATTTAACCTTATTGTTTTTGTGTCTCCACATGATTATGCTACTGTGGTAATCATGTTTTATAGCTTTTGTTTCAATAAAGTTCCAAGTAAGACCTTTAGGATAGCTTACGGTGATAGTTGTGTTGATCCTGCTGAAAATCAGAAACTTTTGCGCAGAGGAAATTAGTTTTGATAATTCACATAGACATGCTTTTGTTCTGATTCTTTTTGCTCTGGATTGGTACACAAATGTCTCATGTTGTCCTAATTTGGTAGAATTGTTGGATTTACAGAAGTATTCGAATAATACAGATTACTACACACTGTTATGTTTTTGACGGATTCTGTTTTCTATGTGTTGTTTGCTTATTTTGATGAATCTATGAGTAGTATCGGAGTGTATGAACCATAGAGGAGTTGGAATACAGTAGGTTTAACACCAATATGAATTTAGAATGAGTTCACAACAGTAACTAAGAGGTGGTTTTATTTTCTTATACTAACGGAGCTTACGAGTTTTCTGTTAAGTTTTGTGTTGTGAAGTTTTCAAGTTTTGGGTAAAGATTCGATGGAATATGGAATAAGGAGTGGCAAGAGCCTAAGCTTGGGGATGCCCAAGGCACCCCAAGGTAATATTCAAGGACAACCAAGAGTCTAAGCTTGGGGATGCCCCGGATGGCATACCCTCTTTCGTCTTCGTTCATCGGTAACTTTACTTGGAGCTATATTTTTATTCACCACATGATATGCGTTTTGCTTGGAGCGTCATTTTGTTTTCTTTTGTTTGCTTGTTGTCTGAATAAAATACCAAGATATGAAATTCTTAAATGAGAGAGGGTCTTCACATAGCATCTTTTCACTTATTCCAAGAATCAATTCTATTTTTAGGCAAAGACGAAAACCAAGTTTTAGCACGATCTCTAAGTGAAAACGTAAATAACTTCAATTTAACAATATCATTATCTGTATCTTTCTTCTTTTGCATATCACACAAATCAATAAAGTTGTTTAGATGAGTAGCAACATCTTCACTAGGAAGGCCGGAGAATTGATCTTTCATAACAAGATTGAACAAAGCAGCATTGATTTCACGAGATTCAGCATCATTAAGAGGAGCAATCGGAGTGCTAAGGAAATCATTATTATTGGTATCGGAAAAGTCACACAATTTGGTATTATCTTGAGCCATCTTGACAAGCAATCCAACACACAAGCACACAAAAGGCAAACGAAAGATAGAGGCGAACAGGAAAGAGAGGGCGAATAAAACGGCAAGGGTGAAGTGGGGGAGAGGAAAACGAGAGGCAAATGGCAAATAATGTAATGCGAGGGAGATGAGTTTGTGATGGGTACTTGGTATGTCTTGACTTGAGCGAAGACCTCCCCGACAACGGCGCCATAAATCCTTCTTGTTACCTCTTGAGCACTGCGTTGGTTTTCCCTTGAGGAGGAAAGGGTGATGCAGCAAAGTAGCGTAAGTATTTCCCTCAGTTTTTGAGAACCAAGATATCAATCTAGTCTGTGAGGATACAATAATTCCAATTTTGGTCCAACGATCTTCTGTGAGGATACACTAACTCTGATTCCTTTTGTGTTCTGTAGACAATGCCTGATCCGTATTATGATACAAGATCAGTTGTTGTGGTTGTACTGTACCACATATATTACTAGGCACTACTATAGTCGCTTAAGTGTGCTTTTAAAAGTAAATTGTATGCCTACCTATTATTAGAGATTTAGAAAACTATGGGCTCTTCGGAAGCTTTCTTGCCAATAAAGAAGGCCCTTCAGAAGCTACTGCATGTATATGGTCAGATTATATGCATATTTTTTCTTCCTTTAATTTCAAATGCTTAGGAATCATATGCGGAAGTAGTGTAGATTGTAACCCTGTAGGTGCTGAACTAAATGCCAATCCAAGCAAGAGTGTGAGGAAGATAATATAGGTTTTGATCTGCCGAGAGGTCATGGAATGCTTCTCTATTTCCACTTCAGTGCAAATTTACCTCCAAAACATTGCACAGATTCCTGCACATATTGACTGCTTTATTTTTGTAACTTGTTGCGGTTTAATTACATGTCATTTTTGTTCTCTATTAAGTAAGTGATTTGTCTTCTGGGCGTGGTACAAATGAGCTGATATGATGTGCACATCTTCACATGGAGTGTTTCAATTTCAAGACACCGGAAAAATACGTCAATCTAGACATCAAAAACCAAATATGAAGTATATTTATATATACCTTTGATTTTCTGAAGCATATTAAAACCACGTATTAATCAAGCCCTCTTAGGCTATCGGTGATTTTAGCTGTCGGATTTGAAATTTTGGATGTCTCTGGCCATTGGATTCCTTATATAATCCTAGACGAGTTTCTGTTCCTTGCTAGATAGCGCTAGACAGGCTGGGCCACTGCTCTAACGACAAAATCACTGATCTGAAGTAAGATTATCCAGCAATGTATGATCGGTTAGCCTTAATATAAATTTCCGGGACATTGAAAAATTAGTCTTTCCTGGCTATAATATCTTTGTCTATTCAAATAAATATGTGATCTGGATGTTACTCATAGATCAATTTAATGTCATTTTAGGCCAACACGCGAGTATGAAAATAGACACTGCCGGCTCAATAGTTTTTGGTTACTGAAGGTCCTAAAGTGCAAGGAAGGACTTTTCTCTTTTATATATGAGTTGCTAAGAGATAAATCTTATGTCCGTACTCCATGTACTTTCCTCGGTTTACCTTTCAGGGAAATCATGTGTTCAGATTGAACCTATGCACTTCACTTTCATAATGTGTAAGGATGTATTATTACAGGTTGCAGGCTTTTAGGGTATGTATCTTGAACGATTATTACGTCTGGAATACACCTACCCGACCCTTTCCCGCAAGTGATTTGTAGTTTCCTGGTACCAGCTCCATCTTATGACTGTCTTTACAGATATTTCCTGCAAGCGACTATTTTAATTTTTTATTACAGTATGTATTACATTTTAGGAATGAAGCATAACAATTTCATTTGTTCTTCTAAGCAATAGTTATTTAATTTGCATATCCATGCAACGATCATGTAACAAGTCATTTTTATGCTTAGGATGATATTTATCAGTGAAGAAAATATATGGTTATGTACGACCAAATGAGGCTCTGATTAAAACAGTTCTTACTAAAAATTTTGATTGTTATTCTGCAAAAATTGATGTATTTCTTTCGCAATCTCTTACAAAGAATGTGAGGAGCACTACAGCTTTATGAAGAATCATGAAACAAATTGTTTTTTAGTTCCACTCTTCTATTGGGGAGAAATCCTTTTCACAAGTTACTTCCTTGTTATGCCTCATATATTTACAAAAATCACAATCATTTGATTGAAAAAATAGACGGGCGCAGCAACGCGCGCTGGCATTGTCTAGTGATGATTGTTATGATCCCGTTGATTCTATTGAAATATCCCTTTTTGATGATGCTTGCTACGCTTGTGGCCAAGATGCCAATATGAATTATGCTTATGGAGATGAACTTGCTATAGTTCCTTATGTTAAACATGAAATTGTTGCTATTGCACTCACGCATGATAGTCCTATTATCTTTTTGAATTCTCCGAGCTACACTATATCAGAGAAGTTTGTGCTTATTAAGGATTATATTGACGGGTTGCCTTTTAACATTGCACATGATAATTTTGATGAATGTGATATGCATGTGGTTGTTGCCCCTACCTGCAATTATTATGAGAGAGGCACTATATCTCCACCTCTCAATGTTTCCAATATGATAAAATTGCAAGAAACTGTATATACTATGCATTGGCCTTTACTTTGTGTGCATGAATTGTTCTTTTATGACATGCCGATGCATAGGAAGAGAGTTAGACTTCATTGTTGCATGATATATGTTACCTTGTGCTCACTACTAAATTACAAATCATTGTTAATTAAATTTGGCTTTGATATACGTTGGGATCCGGGTGGATTCATTACTTGAGCACTATATGCCTAGCTTAATGGCTTTAAAGAAAGCGCTGCCAGGGAGACAACCCGGAAGTTTTAGAGAGTCATTTATTTCTGTTGAGTTCTTTCATTTAGTTTAAAAACACAAAAATAAAGAGGGGAACCTAAAAGTTTTCAAAAAGGAAAGTGAAAGTAAGAAAGACAAGCATTGTTGAAGTGGGAGAGCTCCTTGAACTTTGTTCATGCTCACGGAAACTTTGTGAATCTTAACTACAGAAACTTTTCAAAAAAAAATAATTATCCCCTTGTACAATTCCATTGTATTATAAAAATAATGTGCCAAGGTTTGCCTTTAGGATGTTTACAATGCTTGTTGGTTTGTGCGGTGCAGGACAGAAACTTTCGCTGTAGTGCGCGATTTTACATTTTTTACTGGAACGTCATACGGTTCTTATTCTTTTTGAACTGTCTTTCTATACAATTTTTTTATTTTTCCTAATTTTTGTAGAATTGTTGGGGTACCAGAAGTATGGTGAATGTTCAGATTGCTACATACTGTTCTGTTTTTGACAGATTCTGTTTTTGATGCATAGTTTACTTGTTTTGATGAAACTATCAATTTATATCAGTGGATTAAGACATGGAAAAGTTATATTACAGTAGACACAATGCAAAAACAAAATATGAGTTGGTTTGCAATAGTACTTAGAGTAGTGATTTGCTTTATTATACTAACAGATCTTACCGAGTTTTCTGTTGAAGTTTTGTGTGGATGAAATGTTTGATCGAGGAAGTCTCGATATGAGGAAAAGGAAGAGAGGCAAGAGCTCAAGCTTGGGGATGTCCAAGGCACCACAAGTAAATATTCAAGGAGACTCAAGCGTCTAAGCTTGGGTATGCCCCGGAAGGCATCCCCTCTTTCTTCAACAAGTATCTGTATGTTTTCGGATTCGTTTCGTTCATGCGATATGTGCAAGTCTTGGAGCGTCTTTTGCATTTAGTTTTCACTTTTCTTTTATGAACCATGCTGGTATGATATAGTCCATGGTTGTTTTATAGAATTGTCATTGCACTTCACTTATATCTTTTGAGTATGGCTTTATAGAATGCTTCACTTATATCATTTGAAGTTTGGATTTCCTGTTTCTCTTCACATAGAAAACCGCCATTTGTAGAATGCTCTTTTGCTTCATTTATATTTGTTAGAGAGTGGGCCTATATTTTATAGAAAGAATTTAAATCTCTTGCTTCACTTATATCTATTTAGATAGATGATAGGAATTGGTCATTCACATGGCTAGTCATAAAATCCTACATAAACTTATAGATCGTTGAATATGATATGTTTGATTCCTTGCAATAGTTTTGCGATATAAAGATGGTGATATTAGAGTCATGCTAGTGGGTAGTTGTGGATTGTATAAATACTTGTGTTGAAGTTTGTGATTCCCATAGCATGCACGTATGGTGAACCGTTGTGTAACGAAGTTGGAGCATGAGGTATTAATTGATTGTCTTCCTTATGAGTGGCGGTCGGGGACGAGCGATGGTCTTTTCCTACCAATATATCCCCCTAGGAGCATGCGCGTAGTACTTTGTTTCAATGACTAATAGATTCTTGCAATAAGTATGTGAGTTCTTTATGACTAATGTTGAGTCCATGGATTATACGCACTCTCACCCTTCCATCATTGCTAGCCTCTTCGGTACCGTGCATTGCCCTTTCTCACCTCGAGAGTTGGTGCAAACTTCGCCGGTGCATCCAAACCCCGTGATACGATATGCTCTATCACACATAAGCCTCCTTATATCTTCCTCAAAGCAGACACCATACCTACATATCATGGCATTTTCATAGCCATTCCGAGATAATATTGCCATGCAACTTCCATCATCATCATATACATGACTTGAGCATTCATTGTCATATTGCCTTGCATGATCGTAAGATAGCTAGCATGATGTTTTCATGGCTTGTCCATTTTTTGATATCTTTGCTATGCTAGATCATTGCACATCCCGGTACACCGCCGGAGGCATTCATATAGAGTCATATCTTTGTTCTAGTATCGATTTGTAATATCGAGTTGTAAGTAAATAAAAGTGTGATGATCATCATTATAGAGCATTTCCCCCTAAAAAAATAAAAAATATATAAAAAGAGAGAGGCCAAAGAAGCCTAAATTAAAAAAAGGGGGCCAAAGAAGCCCGCCCACAAAAAAAGAAAAAAAGGGGCAATGTTACTATCCTTTTACCACACTTGTGCTTCAAAGTAGCACCATGTTCTTCATATAGAGAGTCTTCTATATTGTCACTTCCATATACTAGTGGGAATTTTCATTATAGAACTTGGCTTGTATATTCCGATGATGTGCTTCCTCAAATGCCCTAGGTCTTCATGAGCAAGCAAGTTGGATGCAAACCCACTTAGTTTCAGTTTGAGCTTTCATACACTTATAGCTCTTAGTGCATCCCTTGCATGGCAATCCCTACTCCTCGCATTGACATCAATTGATGGGCATCTCCATAGCCCGTTGATTAGCCGCGTCAATGTGAGACTTTCTCCCTTTTTGCCTTCTCCACACAACCCCCACCATCATACTCTATTCCACCTATAGTGCTATATCCATGGCTCATGCTCATGTATTGCATGAAAGTTGAAAAGGTTTGAGAACGTCAAAAGTATGAAACAATTGCTTGGCTTGTCATCGGGTTTGTGCATGATTTGAATATTTTGTGTGATGAAGTTGGAGCATAGCCAGACTATATGATTTTGTAAGGATAACTTTCTTTGGCCATGTTGTTTCGAAAAGACATGATTGCTTTATTAGTACGCTCGAAGTATTATTGTTCTTATGTCAAATGATAGACTATTGTTTTGAATCACTCATGTATTAATATTCATGCCATGATTAGACATATGATCAAGAGTATGCTAGGTAGCATTCCACATCAAAAATTATCTTTTTTATCATTTACCTACTCGAGGACAAGCAAGAATTAAGCTTGGGGATGCTGATACGTCTCCATCGTATCTATAATTTTTGATTGTTCCATGCCAATATTATTCAACTTTCATATACTTTTGGCAACTTTGTATACTATTTTTGGGACTAACATATTGATCCAGTGCCCAGTGCAAGTTCCTGTTTGTTGCATGTTTTATGTTCCGCAGAAACCCCATATCAAACGGAGTCCAAACGGGATAAAAACAGACGGAGACCATTTTTGGAATATTTATGATTTTTTTGGGAAGAAAAACCAACGCGAGACGGTGCCTGAGGGGGCCACAAGACAAGTGGGCGCGCCCGAGGGGGGTAGGCATGCCCCTGACCCTCGTGGGCACCCCGTAAGGCAGTTGACGCTCTTCTTTTGCAAAAAGAAAGCTAATTTTTGGAGTTAAATCTGGGAGAAGGTTTCAATCCAATCGGAGTTACAGATCTCCGGATATAAAAGAAACGGTGAAAGGGCAGAATCTAGGAACGCAAAAACAGAGAGAGACAGAGAGACAGACCCAGTCTCGGAGGGGCTCTCGCCCCTCCCACGCCATGGGAGCCAAGGACCAGAGGGGAAACCCTTCTCACATCTAGGGAGAAGGTCAACGAAGAAGAAGAAGAAGGGGGGCTCTCTCCCCCTTGCTTCCGGTGGCGCCGGAACGCCGCCAGGGGCCATCATCATCACCACGATGTACACCAACAACTTCACTGCCTTCATGACCAACTCTTCTCCCCTCTATGCAGCAGTGTAACCTCTCTTTTACCCACTATAATCTCTACTTAAACATGATGCTCAACGCTATATATTATTTTCCAATGATGTATGGCTATCCTATGATGTTTGAGCAGATCCGTTTTGTCCTATGGGTTAATTGATGATCGTGATTGGTTTGAGTTGCATGTTTTATTATTGGTGCTGTCCTATAGTTCCCTCCGTGTCACACAAGCATGAGGGATTCCCACTGTAGGGTGTTGCAATGCGTTCATGATTCGCTTATAGTGGGTTGCGTGAGTGACTGAAACACAAACCCGAGTAAGGGGATTGTTGCGTATGGGATAAAGGGGACTTGATGCTTTAATGCTATGGTTGGGTTTTACCTTAATGAATCTTTAGTAGGTGTGAATGCTTGCTAGAGTTCCAATCATAAGTGCATATGATCCAAGAAGAGAAAGTATGTTAGCTTATGCCTCTCCGTCAAATAAAATTGCAATAGTGATTACCGGTTTAGTTATCAATTGCCTAGGGACAAATAACTTTCTCGTGACAAAAAGCTCTATACTAAAACTAATTTAGTTGTGTCTTCATATAAACAGCCCCTAGTTTATATTTACGTGCTCTTTATTATCTTGCAAACCTATCCAACAACACCTACAAAGTACTACTAGTTTCATACTTGTTCTAGGTAAAGCGAACACTAAGCGTGCGTAGAGTTGTATCGGTTGTCGATAGAACTTGAGGGAATATTTGTTCTACCTTTAGCTCCTCATTGGGTTCGACACTCTTACTTGTCGAAAGAGGCTACAGTTGATCCCCTACACTTGTGGGTTACTAAGACCTTTTCCTGGCGCCATTGCTGGGGAGTCATAGCATGGGGTGAATATTCTCGTGTGTGCTTGTTTGCTTTATCACTAAGTAATTTTTATTTGCTGTTCTTAGTTGTTTTCTATCTTTAGTTATGGGTAGGAAACGCAAAATACAAAAAAAATTAGTTGTACCTACTGAACCAGTGGTTGAAGAACCACTCAAAATCTATCACACTCCCGAAGCTTTTTACTTGGATCATGTTCGATCCCTATGTGCTCGTGCTGAAACCCCAACTAGCTTAGTTGAGGGCAAATCTTTAGATGAGCATGCTTGTTATGTGCGACACCGTATATCCGAAAAAGGGAAACTTTTACTGGATCAAATTCATCATTTGCAATGCTATGCTTGGAATTTATGTGAAATATATGATTTTACTAGTTGTTCTGAAAAGCCTAAGAAACACCTTCCCTACCAATGTGGGTTTAGTGATAATGCAATCATATCTTCGTATGCTAAGGGTGCTTATAATGACTATGATGTTCAACAAATTGAAGAATTTGTTGCTTTTAAGGGTGCTTATGAAATTGCTTCTTTGATTGAAAAGTATGATGCTACTCTCTACAAATCTGAAATTTTTGCCATATTTAAATATTGTTATGATAATTATCCTTCTGATGCCTATGTTAAACCATATATTGAGGACTCCTTCGCTATCCAAGAAGAGACTAATATTTTGCAGGAGTCTATGGAAGAATAAATTGATGAAATTGTGAGCTCATTGGATGAAAAAGATAATGAGGAGAGCGAAGAACAAAAGGAGGAAGAGCGGATTAGCTACTCGTGCCCACCTTCTAATGAGAGTAACTCTTCAACTCATACATTGTTTAATTTCCCTTCGTGCTTACCGAAGGATGATTGTTATGATCCCGTTGATTCTCTTGAAATATCCCTTTTGGATGATGCTTGCTACGCTTGTGGCCAAGATGCCAATATGAATTATGCTTATGGAGATGAACTTGCTATAGTTCCTTATGTTAAACATGAAATTGTTGCTATTGCACCCACGCATGATAGTCCTATTATCTTTTTGAATTCTCCAAGCTACACTATATAAGAGAAGTTTGTGCTTATTAAGGATTATATTGACGGGTTGCCTTCTACCAATGCACATGATAATTTTGATGAATGTGATATGCATGTGCTAGCCGCTCCTACTTGAAATTATTATGAGAGAGGAACTATATCTCCACCTCTCAATGTTTCCAATATGATAAAATTGCAAGAAACTGTATATACTATGCATTGGCCTTTACTTTGTGTGCATGAATTGTTCTTTTATGACATGCCGATGCATAGGAAGAGAGTTAGACTTCGTTGATGCATGATATATGTTACCTTGTGCTCACTACTAAATTACAAATCATTGTTAATTAAATTTGGCTTTGATATACCTTGGGATCCGGGTGGATTCATTACTTGAGCACTATATGCCTAGCTCAATGGCTTTAAAGAAAGCACTGCCAGGGAGACAACCCGGAAGTTTTAGAGAGTCATTTATTTCTGTTGAGTGCTTTCATTTATTTTAAAAACACAAAAATAAAGAGGGGAACCTAAAACTTTCCAAAAAGTAAGGTGAAAGTAAGAAAGACAAGCATTGTTAAAGTGGGAGAGCTCCTTGAACTTTGTTCATTCTCACGAAAACTTTGTGAATCTTAATTACAGAAACTTTTCATCATAAATAACTATCCCCTTGTACAGTTCCATTGTATTATGAAAATAATGTGCCAAGGTTTGCCTTTAGGATGTTTACAATGCTTGTTGGTTTGTGCGGTGCAGGACAGAAACTTTGGCTGTAGTGCACGATTTTACATTTTTTACTGGGACGTCAAACGGTTCTGATTATTTTTGCACTATCTTGCTATACAAAAAATTTATTTTTCATAATTTTGGTAGAATTTTTGGGGTAACAGAGATATGGTGAATGTTCAATCCAATCAGAGTTACGGATCTCCGGATATAAAAGAAACGGTGAAAGGGCAGAATCTGGGAACACAAAAACAGAGAGAGACAGAGAGACATATCCAATCTCGAAGGGGCTCTCGCCCCTCCCACGCCATGGGAGACAAGGACCAGAGGGGAAACCCCTCTCCCATCTAGGGAGAAGGTCAAGAAAGAAGAAGAAGAAGGGGGGCTCTCTCCCACTTGCTTCCGGTGGCGCCAGAACGCCGCCAGAGGCCATCATCATCACCACGATCTACACCAACAACTTCACCGCCTTCATCACCAACTCTTCCCCCCTCTATGCAGCGGTGTAACCTCTCTTTTACCCGCTGTAATCTCTACTTAAACATGGTGCTCAACGCTATATATTATTTCCCAATGATGTATGGCTATCCTATGATGTTTGAGTAGATCCGTTTTGTCCTATGGGTTAATTGATGATCGTGATTTGTTTGAGTTGCATGTTTTATTATTTGTGATGTCCTATTGTGCCCTCTAAGTCGCGCAAGCATGAGGGATTCCTGCTGTAGGGTGTTGCAATATGTTCATGATTCACTTATAGTGGGTTGCTTGAGTGACAGAAGCATAAACCTCAGTAAGGGGGTTGTGGCGTATGGGATAAAGGGGACTTGATGCTTTAATGCTATGGTTGGGTTTTACCTTAATGATCTTTAGTAGTTGCGGATGCTTTCTAGAGTTCCAATCATAAGTGCATATGATCCAAGAAGAGAAAGTATGTTAGCTTATGCCTCTCCCTCAAATAAAATTGCAATAGTGATTGCCGGTTTAGTTATCGATTGCCTAGGGACAAATAACTTTCTCATGACAAAAAGCTCTCTACTAAAACTAATTTAGTTGTGTCTTCATCTAAACAGCCCCTAGTTTATATTTACGTGCTCTTTATTATCTTGCAAACCTATCCAACAACAACTACAAAGTACTACCAGTTTCATACTTGTTCTAGGTAAAGCGAACGCTAAGCGTGCGTAGAGTTGTATCGATGGTCGATAGAACTTGAGGGAATATTTGTTCTACCTTTAGCTCCTCGTTGGGTTCGACACTCTTATCGAAAGAGGATACAATTGATCATCTACACTTGTGGGTTATCAAGACCTTTTTCTGGCGCCGTTGCCGGGGAGTCATAGCGTGGGGTGAATATTCGTGTGTGTGCTTGTTTGCTTTATCACTAAGTAATTTTTATTTGCTGTTCTTAGTTGTTTTCTATCTTTAGTTATGGGTAGGAAACGCAAAATACCAAAAAAATAGTTGTACGTACTGAACCAGTGGTTGAAGAACCACTCAAAATCTATCACACTCCCAAAGCTTTTTTACTTGGATCATCTTTGATCCCTATGTGCTCGTGCTGAAACCCCAACTAGCTTAGTTGAGGGCAAATCTTTAGATGAGCATGCTTGTTATGTGCGACACCGTATATCTGAAAAAGGGAAAATTTTACTGGATCAAATTCATCATTTGCAATGCTATGCTTGGAATTTATGTGAAATATATGATTTTACTTGTTCTGAAAACCATAAGAAACACCTTCCCTACCAATGTTAGTTTAGTGATAATGTAATCGTATCTTCGTATGCTAAGGGTGCTTATAATTACTATGATGTTCAACAAATTGAAGAATTTGTTGCTTTTAAGGGTGCTTATGAAATTGCCTCTCCCTCAAATAAAATTGCAATAGTGATTACCGGTTTAGTTATCGATTGCCTAGGGAAAAATAACTTTCTCGTGACAAAAAGCTCTCTACAAAAATTAATTTAGTTGTGTCTTCATCTAAACAGCCCCTAGTTTATATTTACGTGCTCTTTATTATCTTGCAAACCTATCCAACAACACCTACAAAGTACTACTAGTTTCATACTTGTTCTAGGTAAAGTGAACGCTAAGCGTGCGTAGAGTTGTATCGGTGGTCGATAGAACTTGAGGGAATATTTATTCTACCTTTAGCTCCTCGTTGGGTTCGGCACTCTTACTTATCGAAAGAGGCTACAGTTGATCCCCTACACTTGTGGGTTATCAATGCTCGCGAGAGGGGTTAATCATAAGTGTGAGGCTTGTCCAAAGAAGGAAAGCACCCAAGCACCGGTTCACCCACATATCAAATTATCAAAGTAATGAACGCAAATCATATGAGCGTGATGAAAACTAGCTTGACAATAATTCCCATGTGTCCTCGGGAGCACTTTGCTTTATATAAGAGTTTGTCCAGGCTTTTCCTTTGCTACAAAAAGGATTGGGCCACCTTGTTGGACCTTTGTTACACTTGTTACTTGTTACCCGTTATGAATTATCTTATCACAAAACTATCTATTACCGATAATTTCAGTGCTTGCAGAGAATACCTTGCTGAAAACCACTTGTCATTTCCTTCTGCTCCTCGTTGGGTTCGACAATCTTACTTATCGAAAGGACTGCAATAGATCCCCTATAGTTGTGGGTCATCAAGCCACCATAGGATGGTCCGGTCATATCCCGGCCGGGTCATACTGTTGTTATATCCCCAACATTAGCCCCGAGGTTAACTTGGATCTATCCATGTTAAACTTCACACTGGAATTAAGTCCGAGGCATCTTTTGGTGATCCAGAACTTCTCTTTTGCCTCTTCAGCTTATCTTTTGGCCGGGTTATGGGATACTGCCGGCTTTTGACACCTTTATACTTGACATTTGTTGTTTCTTCGTGCCGTGACATCACCTTCCTGAATTCATGGAGCTTAGATGTGACACCATAGCGAATCTTTGAGCACATCCGCCAGGCCCGAAAATTGAGGCGCCTTTTCACCCAAAATTTACTGCGCTTCCTCTGTTTTCGCACTTGCCGTTCCGCCTTCTTACCATCTTATAAATACATGCGAGGGGCTTCAGGACTTACTTTTACCGTCGTCTTCCTCACGCCCGCGGCTCTGCCGCACCTCTTTGTGTTCACCGACCAACTCGACTGTGCCTTTGCCACCGCTTCAAACGTCACCGAAGCTTCATCCATAGGACCCCGACCACTCCAGCGGCGCTCCGATGCTTCAAGGCCTCTCTTCTTTAGATCTGTAAGTGCTCTGCTCTTTCTTTGCAGTTCTTTCATAGTTCGTCGGCGTTCATCGCCATTTCTCCCCTATAGATTCTAACTTGTTTAAACAATTCGAGCATGCATTGTAATACTGCGATCATGCCATCTATGCCAATTAGGATCTCTATACTGCCTTTATTAGATGCCCATTGACAGACTAGATCTTGTATCTGCACTCATTTAGGTCTTTTATTTTCCCTTTTCATAGCAATTTCCGGATCCGTAGGTGCAGTTGTTTTCGTAATATTTCTATTTGCAAGCTGATCTGCATAGAGTGCCTAATGCTTGGTAAACCACAAAATGTTAACGAATGACTGGCTTACTAATTTGTCGGCTTATTCATACTTGTCAGGACCCCGACTCAGTGCCACACCGATCTAGCATGTAACACCTCATATCACTTTGCGGCCTCACGCACGGTATTCCCACGGGTGTCGCCTTACCAGGCCCGGGACAGTTTGCGCCTTTTGGCACATGTATATGATGGTGTCGCTAGCATCCATATGACAAGGAGCCCAGGCTGACATGGTTAGTCATGAACCCAAAGTGGCGCTAACTTACGGGGACATGCATACATGACCCAACAACGAGCATGTCGGTCATCAGTGAGTGAACCCGGGCTGTAGCAACTGGGCTAGCAGGACTCCGGTAAACCAGGCTGTAGCAGGCTAAGAGGACTCTGGTAGACACCGCGTGACATTTCCCCGAAGGGACAGACACATGAACGAAGAAGGACACATGCCGGCCAACCTAAGTGCTCCGGAGCAGTAGCAAGATACCAAGGCTCAATGGAAGCACTAGGAGACATTTCCCGGTAAGAGGGGTTACCAAGGATAAACAACTAGATAGTCGGATCCCACACAACCAAGCATTTCAATAACATACACACAATACGCTCGATATGTGAAAATACAACATGGCATCACAACATGACTCTACAACTCCAGTATTTATTCATTAGGCTCCGAGGAGCGAGATATTACAAACATGGGTCTCATGACCCAGCATTCAGAGCATACAAGTCAAAGCACATGCGAAAGCTTAACATGTCTGGGTACAGACATCTACAAATGAAAAAGTCCGAAAAGCCTGACTATCTACCAGATCCTGCCGAGGGCACAAGATCGTAGCTGAGGTAACAAGCCAAACGTCAAAGTCCACGCAGAACTACTAGTGACACGGAAGTCTCTCTACAAAAACATAAAATAAGCAGACATGAGCACAAATGTACCTAGCAAGACTTACATCAGAACTAACTACATATGCATCAGCATCAACAAAGGGGATGGTGGGGTTTAACAGTAGCAAGCCAGCTTTGACTCGGTGGCTATCCTGAACTTCGACTGCAAGTAACTCTTTTGAGGTGGTGCACACGAGTCCAAATATTCACCATATCAATACACCACTATGGATCCGCTCCCGTCTCCCTACGAGAACGCCATCCATAGCACTCACGCTTATCTTGCATATTTTAGAGTATCCACTTTCAGTTGTCTATGAACTGTATAGGCAACCCAGAGGTCCTTTACCGCGGACGCGGCTATTCGAATAGATCATATTAACCTTGCAGGGGTGTACTTCTTCACACATGCTCTCGCCACTTACCGCCATGTACACGTCATGTATCTCGGCAACCTTCAAGCGGAAGCCTAGCGAGGGTGTCGGCCATGACCTAACTAACCACACAAGTCTCTAGTCCAGGTTTATCGCCCATTCGGGTTCCATCCGCAAGGAGATCCGGACGGGGTGTCGTTCACGGCCCCAAATGATGTGTACAGGGTTCCAAGCCCACCAAATGGGCGTCCCTTGGCATACCCGGCCACAGTGCCTAGTCTGACCCAAGCCCACCTGTACCGGGTGCCACTTGGTAGACTACTAGCACAACTTACAAACACCAGAAACTAGTTGCAACTCCTGGATAGAGATCGAGTTGATTAATAAGTCGAGAGGGTCAATTAAGGAGCCCAATGTGTGGTAGTAGCTATTCATGGATCACAAACAGAGAACTTAGTTCCCGAGGACGACTTCAATGAGACAACCCACCATGTACTCCTACATGGCCTCTCACCGCTACCTTTACCAAATCATGTTCACACACTTAGCTCACACACAGTAGGACATGTTCACACATCTCTAATTCATCCCCGATGAATCAGATCTGACTCAACTCTAAGCAGTAGCAGGCATGACAAACAAGCATGAATGAGTAGGCACATCAGGGCTCAAACAACTCCTACTCATGCTAGTGGGTTTCATCTATTTACTGTGGCAATCACAGGTCATGCATAGGAAAGGGGTTCAACTACCGCAACATGTAACAGTTGAATCGTTGTTGTCCTAATGCAGTAAAAGAGAGTAGGAGCGAGAGAGTGGGATTGTATCAGAATGAACAAGGGGGTTTTGCTTACCTGGCACTTTTGAAGATAGTATAGCTCTTCATCGGTGTCATCAAACTCATCGTCGATACGTCGTCTACATCGAGGGGACAAACACCGGCAACAGAGAAAGAACACAATCAATGCAATGCACAATATGATGCATGATCATGACATGGCAATATGAGTGTGTTGGCCTAATGCAACTACCATCAGATGGGTTTGGGTCATTTTGAACCAAAGGTTCAATCCCAAACTCAAATTATGAATTTAAATAGTGTATTATCATGTTTTGCACTAAACAGCAAGGTTAAGTTGCTTAATCATGCATGAAACCAGTACAAATGGATAGATTGGATTTTTTGACCATTTTTCATATACAAATCTTTGCATTTGGAGTTACAGATTAATTTCTATGATTTTTAGAAGTTTAGGCCATTTTCTGGAATTTCCTGAAAAAGAATAAATCTAGAAAAGGTTAACTACGTCAGCATGACGTCGGGGTGACATCAGCAAGTCAAAGGCGCCGGCCCAGGTCAAACCTGATGGCTGGGACCCACATGTCAGTGTAACAACTAACTAACAGAGTTAGTTAGTGTTACGTTAGCACTGACCTAGGTTAATTAGGGCCTGGGCCCACTGGTCAGTGTCTAAACTAACTATTAGGGTTAATTAGCACTAACCTAAAACTAACTAAAGATTAACAGGAGCGTTCCTGCGTGTCAGTGACCCTGGGGTGTCAAACCCCAAGTCAAATGAGTCAACCTCGCCGGAGTTGGTCCACGGCTCGTCGCCGGCGACGCCAGAGACGGTGGAGGTGCTCGGTATCGCAGCTCACGTGACCAAGTGAGCGGCGGAAAGGCTCTACGGGGAGCTGGCGGTCGCGCGCAATTAACGGAGCAAGCGAGAGCAGATGGGGTGGACCGAGCTCATTAGAAGTGAGCTCGTGGCGGCGACCGGGGTTCGGGCGTCGAGCGTTTCGACGTTAGGAAGCACGACAGGAGGCAAGGAGGGGCGCTACGACCTCCTGGGGGTGCATTGAGCACGACTGTGTGCTCGGTTGCGGCTCTAGGCAACGGTGGCCACGACGGTGACATGGCCGGCAGCAAAGAGCTCTCGGGCTCGTTGCGAACGGCGTCTAGAGAGGGAAGTAGGGCACGGGGAGAGGGGGAAACGATGGCGGAGCTCATAGCAGGGTAGAGGACGGTCTCAACAAGCTCGGGGATGCGGCGGAGGCAATGTATCGACGGCGGCAGTCTTCGGTGGCCGAGGAGGGGAACAACGGAGCTGGCGGCGTCCAGGGGCTTCTGGCGCCGTGCGTCTTGGTGGGAAGGAAGAGGGGGACCAGGCGGAGCCTCTGAGCGCGTTGGCGAGGCGAGGCAGTGGCTGTGGCGACACAGGAGAGATCCAGGGCGATGGGGACGCATGCAGGCAGGGTGGAGGTGGTCGGGGCGCGTGCCGGCGCGCTGCGGCCACACGCTCTGCCTACTGGCGTGAGAAGGAAGGCGACAGAGGGGGCTGCGGTGACGGGCTGGGCCGGTTGGGCCGGCCAGGTGGGCTGCAGGTAAGCGCCAGGTCAGTTTCTCTCCCTCTCTTTTAATTCCAGTTTTTTTCTATTTTGTTATACTGTTTGGGATTTATTAAAAATGCCAGGGCATTTCCAAAAAACATAAAACCGCTCAGTGTCACTATATGGAATATTTCCAGCAGCAAACATTTTAGTTTGTGATTATTTGAGGATTTAAAATATTTTATAACAATTAAATGCCCAAATGCAAATACTATATGATTTAGTCTAGTGACCCTCTGTTGCCCTAGAAAATTGTGCACCATTTTTGTCAGAGGTTCTAGACCAAGGCAAAGATGATGAACTTTTAGAAGGGCATTTTGGGTTCATTGAAAATTATTTTAGTAACCCTAGTTGGTTTAAGGGGGTGATGGGGGTTCTGTCATCCCCATTTCAACTTTCTGTAAAAAGCAAACATGTTGCATCACCAAAGGCTAGCACTAGTGCATTGCTAGAAGCTAGGGATTGACAACTCACCCCCACTAAACAAGAATCTCGTCCCGAGATTCAAGCGTAGGGTAAGATGAAGGGGGAACACAAACTAACATAATCTTCACGATCCAGGTTGCGCTTCATAAGAACATTGATTCGGTCACCATATTTGTCTCGATGTCTTGCTCCGGAAACTTCAACCAACATGACAACGAGGGGAAAAGGAAAACTCTAGGAGGATCAATCTTCTCGAAGATCGAGCAACTCAGGATCAGCTCATGAAATGAGACATAGCAACATCTCTCGAGCTGAGACACGAAGCACACATCTATCCAAAGGGATGGAGTGAAACAAATGACGAGGGCTCACTAGGAAGACAACAATTTCACACTTATGAGGGTGGTGAGCGGTTGTCAACGTAGCAAGGAGTTAAGTTGTCATGATACCATAATCAAGACACCTTAAGGAGGGTGACTCGTAGAGTTATCCCTTAAGTGGCAAAAAGAATTACTTTTGATATAGAGATCATTGAGACTCTTTATACCAGCCTAAGGCAATTCACCAACAATCGATTGGCGGAGTACAAAGGAATGACATACCCAGACTAGAATGGATGATGTGGATTACCTTGTTGAAGACAACGCAATGGATGACTTTGCTTATCATCGGAAATGGACGGAACCCGTGGTAGGACCACTTTGGGGATGATCCTAATCAGTAGTTGCTGAGAAGGGTAGTCCAAGGTAGGATGGCACAAGGGCGGTGCAAGCTAGGAACAAAAAGCAAATGCTGGGAATGATTCTAGTAACTGGGAGGAAACCCAACAGTAGAGAGTGATTCCACTGCTTGAAAAGTTATAGCATAATCGAGGAAACTGGGAGCAATCCCAGTTGGTGCCGATGATAACACCTAGTGCTTGTGCGCGCTCTCAAGAACTTGAACATTTCCATATTCATCAAGGTTTTACCAATATCCGTGTCAAGGATCCTGGCAACACAACATACTACCATGATGAATAGCGATGGATGATGCAGACGTAAAAGAAGATAACACCTTCCTAGATTCCACCTTAGTGAGGCCAAGGAACAAAATCTGGATTATCGACCGAGAGACATTTAGCACTCCGTTTCTAATGTTCTCCTTGATGTGCTAGCGCATCCCATTCACATATATGGTTTGTTATCTAGAACATCAAGTAAAGGGTCGGACTTCGGGAACACAAAAAATCCATAAAGGACAACTAGGGGTAGTATCCTACGAAATCCTTATGGGGAGGTGGTCAACTTCCTCAATCAAGATACTACAATAATGGGTCTTCCGGCTGGGTGTGTTGGCCACGACATCCATTTTACCGAGTTACAAAGAGACCAATATTATAGTTCTTGGAAAACATTCCAACCATCATATCTTCATGAGATTCAGATCTGGTTGGTGTCAGGATATTCCAGACTCATCGAGTCTAGAAATAAAAATGAAAGTTTGCAACACAAATCGACGAGATGGCGTTGCAAGATTCTCGAGGAATGAACTATGATAGCAAGCTCCAAAACATGAGCTGGTTCTGCTACACACATGTGAACATGCTGTCCCAGACAAGCATGATCACATGGTAGTCTTACAACGAACACTACCGAGTTCTGGTAGGGAACCATCATTGAGGATATCGGAATCTTGTGCATGAACTAGTATTCGCACAACAACTCCTTTTCCTGGAACAAATCAATCAGTGGCTTGGGGTGCTAGGAATGCATATAGAATGAAGGTTGCAAGTCTCCAAACCACAAAATACTTCGCACGGATGCATGATCGATTTGGGATGATTCCAGAGGAAGCAACATTGACTTTCTCGAATCCATGACGGCAAAGTGCATCAGATGCACATGAGTTAGAGGAAGTCACTTCTTTCATCCAAACATATGCTTCATGCACGGGACATGAAGGTAATGCTTATATAAGTTTCCGACACTAGTTTAGTGTCTAACAAAATCATGGAGAAGATAGGAATGTTGTCGATGGGCTCCACAGCAATTCATACAGGTTTCCATATGGATGGAATTCCACAATTAAGTGAACTCGGTGATAGCATTGGTCAGACCAAAAGATGTAGTGGTGTATGCTCGAGGGATCAACCACGAGTAAGACAACATTTTGAACATCATTGGTTCTGATTTGATTTGATTATAGCCCACACTCAAATCAAGGTTTTGTCAAGACATTAGATCCAACAACTGATCACGAGGACCAATTGATGAAGATATCATCTCTCTTCAACACACACACACACACAAGATATCCCTTTGAAATGAACTAAGTCAGGCGAGCTTTTATCTTCCAACTCTCCAAGTTGTTGTTCAGCTTAACCATCTAGCTCAGGGGTATCCAACACAGATTCTTGGAGAAAGGATGGTTACAAGAAACCAACTTGATCACGAGCTCAACATAGCAGTCAGGGAACAACCTGGTGATACTTCCGAGAAGATATCCGGAAAATCACGAACTACCAATATGTTACTAAGCTCGAGAACAATCTTGCTTTTTAGGGCAAGATGATATGATCAAAAGAGCGAGGGATTAACACAATCCTAACTCATTGATCAAAGAGTGCACCGAAAATAAGGACTAGGTAGCACAATCTATCTTAGAATGATGATTCAAGAACCAACACGGTAAGAATGAAATTATTGTCCTCTAACTACCAAGCAACAAGGATGCTAGGAGTATAGATTTCACACATCATGATTCACTTGTCGGCATTCCGGTTGCAACAACACGAAAACCGAGAAATGAATAATGAGGGCGAGAAGTATCACTGTATCAATAGTTCATAGGATAATATGTAATTCCCATGATATCCTTGATATAAAGATGGTAATACTCCAGGGTAGAACAGAACAAAAGCTGGATTGGCATTTTGATCTGCGGAATACAACTGCTTTGATCAAATCCTAGAAATGGATAAGGTACTAGAGTTTGTTTCTCCTAGACATTCCGGAATAGAATGGCTTGATGGACCACAAGAATAATAGTCATCGATAACACGAATGCATAACTACTCTGACTATCAATTGATACACGAGGGCCAGAAAACAACTAAAGAGGGACAACTCAAAAGACCATATGATTTTCTGAGTTGTGGATGCACATATTAGCATGTCGACCGAGTTCAACATATTTCTTCCGGATAACCCATGCAGAGAAGGTAGAACTGGCATAGTCACATCATAGAATCGAGGACCCGTCAAGAGCACTCTGGTGGTGATCTTTCGGTTCAGCGAGGAACTTCTGCCATAAGCAGTTTATGGTACTTGGAAGAAGGTAATACCATGAACTTCGAGGACTATCGCAAATGTTACTAATAACCTAAGGGAACTAGCAAATACTATCAACACAAAGTAAGTAAGGTGAATCTCGGGTTCAAGAACTCAAGAATAGAATATCTACTATTAAATGGCATTACGGGATCCTTTCGAGAATGATGGCCAGAATCATCACACCGGGAACACAAAACATGGCTAGATTACTAGGTGGTACTTCAAGGCACCTAGGGTGATAATAATAACATCCAACATATACATCGAGACAATAGAGTACCTCAACACACTGATTAGTGTGGTTAATCTGGCACAAAGGAGCTTCGGAATGGTAAGGAGGAATTCGCAAATGCATCAGACTGTTTAGAAACCTGGGATGACTCGGACAACATAACGGTGGTAAATGCTCGAAAAGATTTGAGACATCCTACAAGAAGGTGGCATAACCACTTAACATCATAATATCGAGGTTTCTAGACCAACTGTCAACATACATAAGTAGTAGGAATTGAACAGAGGCTTAAATCCACCAATCTTATGAGTCTACAGACTAGTAACACGTGATCCTGATAGAAGGAAGAGAAAGCCTAGTTTCTTAACCCCGTAGGAAAGATATGATGACTCATATCAGAAGGGCATAAGGTAAAGGAGTAAAAAGAGCCTTATGTTCCATCCCACAATCAATTCCCTTACATAACTAAAGTGTTTCTAGACTAGACTTCGACCAGTTTGGCTTGGTAATCCTACAGGCAGTCGGGCTCTGATACCAATGCTGTCAGGACCCTGACTCAATGCCACACCGATCTAGCATGTAACACCTCATATAACTTTGTGGCCTCACGCACGGTATTCCCACGGGTGTAGCCTTACCAGGCCCGGGACCGTTTGCGCCTTTTGGCACACGTATATGATGGTGTCGCTAGCATCCATATGACAAGGAGCCTGGGCTGACATGGCTAGTCATGAACCCAAAGTGGCGCTAACTTACAGGGACACGCATACATGACCCAGCAACGAACGTGTCTATCATCAGCGAGTGAACCCAGGCTATAGCAACTGGGCTAGCATGACTCCGGTAAACCGGGCTGTAGCAGGCTAATAGGACTCCGGTAGACACCGCGTCACATTTCCCCGAAGGGATAAACACGGGAACGAAGAAGGACAGATGCCGGCCAGCCTAAGTGTTTTAGAGCAGTAGCAAGCTACCAAGGCTCAGTGGAAGCACTAGGAGACATTTCCCGGTAAGAGGGGCTACAAAGGATAAGCAACTAGATAGTCGGATCCCGCACATACCAAGCATTTCAATAACATACACACAATATGCTCGATATGTGCAAATACTGCATGGCATCACAACATGACTATACAACTCAAGTATTTATTCATTAGGCTCCGAGGAGCGAGATATTACAAACATGGGTCTCATGACCCGGCATTCAGAGCATACAAGTCAAAGCACATGCGGAAGCTTACCATGTCTGGGTACAGACATCTACAAATGAAAAAGGCCGAAAAGCCTGACTATCTACCAGATCCTGTCGAGGGCACAAGATCGTAGCTGTGATGCCCGGACAATTATGCTACAGTAAACCCGTGTTAATGGTGCCATGTCATCATGTTACTATTGACAATATTTGCTTGATCCCAACCGCAATACAAATTCGAAACCGAGTTTAAAGTCCAAATTCAAATTTTGTCAAACATGAAAACTTAAATGTTCACATTATCCAATAAATTCCCCTAATCATTTTCATGTTGAACCAACCTCGGTTGAGTTCCCAAAAGGCCCCTGGGATTTTATCTTGTGGTCCAACAATAATTAAATTGGCCTTTCCCATTTCTAAAAATGTTTAGCCAACTCCTTCTGACCCCAAACTTTTTATGCAACTTCGCTTTGTTCCTATCTATTTTTGTGTAGAGTGCCACATTTTACAAAAATAATTCAGTAGCTCTTTTACATAGGAAACAGAGGCAAATAAAAATATATATGAAAAGAACCCCCCCCCCCCACGCTGGACCAACCGGCCCAACTAGCCAATCGGCCGGCCCAGCCCC
>NC_041387.1:300173143-300183468 GCF_002162155.2 Triticum dicoccoides | reverse complement strand
CGCCGCCGTGCGAAGCCTTCCTCGCTGGACGCCTCCCCGTCCCCGCCACCACGCCAGCGCACCTCGCCGAGGCTGCCTCACCGTCCCCGTCCTCCTCCCCGTTGCTGGATCTGGAAGGGCCCCCGACGGCGCCACCCACCACCCCATCGCCGAAACCGCAACCCGGCCCCTCCCGAGCATGCCTTTGCACGTCTACAGGGCCGGTGAGCCCTCCCCGTTTGTTTCCCCCTTGAACCCTCCTCTGCTCGCCGTCGTGTTCACATGACTGCGTCTGGTCACCGCGCTCCTCATGTTCCGGGCCGTGCTTCGCCGGCGCCTCCTCTAGCTGCGACCCATGCCGGCCTCTACCCTGCAGCCCCGCGCCGGGCCTGCTATGCCCGAGCACTGACGCGCCTCGTCCGCGCCCGAGCTGAGCGGCCCCGCTGCACCCAGCCTCACCCATCCGCCCCACCTGCTGCTCGTCAGTCGAGCCCGCGCCTGCGCTCCCGCTCCATCCCGCGGCACCCTCCAACTCCGGCTGCGCCCCCAACTGCTCGCTCGCGCCAGGCTCCCCCACCGCGCTTCCGCTGGACCCACCCCAGCTCACCGACCTCGCCGCGCTGCCCGGAGGGCTTCCCCGTCGCCGGTGGCCTCGCCCCGCGCTCGGGCGCAGTGCCCCTCGGGCACGGGCACCCACACCCGTTAACACCCGCCCCGCTGGGCTGGCCAGGTGCCACTGCCAATGGGCCGCACGCCCCGCCCTTTAAAAAAGGGGTTTAATAAATAAAATATATGTTTTTAAAATATTTATAATAATTAAATTAATTAATTAGTTTAATCTGGTTTAAATAGGCTAATTACCTAGTTTAACTAATTACACTAGGTAGTTAATCAAATAGTCTATGATAGGGGGCCCCACCCCCCGTTGACCAGTCAAATATTGACTAGTCAACTGGGACCCCTGGACCCACATGTCACGCTCTGGTACACTTCTGTGTACACAGATCTGGGTGCACCTAGCATTTACTCATTATTTTCAAATTAATAATAATTTCAGAAAATGTTTAAAGCTTTGAAAAATAATATAAAATAATTTGTAACTTAGATGAAAAAGTTTTCGACATGAAAGTTGCTCAGAATGACGATAAGAATCCGAACGCGTGCTCCGTTCGTCCGCCACACGTTCCTAGCATAGAGAACATGCAACTCTTCCCCTCTGGTTCATCTGTTTGACAGACGTCCGGAACCGGGAAAACTTTCACGGATGTTTTCCCCCTTCGCCAGCATCGCCCAACGCTGCGGTAGAACACCTCTAGCCCCACTTTTTGTCTTGTTGTGCATTTGTTCGTGTGTATTTACTGTTTCTTCCCCCTCTTCTCTCCAGTAGACCACGAGACCGCTGTTGATGCCACTGTGATCGACTATGTCACCGACGGCACCCCTTCCCTTTCAGTGGAGCTTCCAGGCAAGCCCTCCTTTGATCATTCCGATATCGCCCATTCCATTCTCTCATGCTTGCATTAGATTTTGCTACTGTAATTGATTGCTCCTATTCTGATGCATAGCCTGCTTTTGTACCTGCTTATTGTTACCTACCTGCTTATCCTAAACTGCTTACTATAGGTTGGCTAGTGATCCATTAGTGACCCCCACTTGTCCTTGTTGCCCCCACTTCATCATCAACGCCTCGATCAACGTGATCGACGACGAGAGCCCGACACCTCACATCACATCACGCCCCTTTAGTTGCTCGACTCTGCAGATTTACTATCAAGTGCCGAGGGTGATCCCTCATAACGCACTCCTGATGATAATTCTGTAGTGTAGCTATTCGGTCATGGTCAACGGGGGTGGTTCCTCTTTCACCATTTCCGGTACGGCTCTGTCGTGCAACACCTCAAGTGTGAACCTCGAGGGTGGACCCTCTTATGTTAACCTTGATGATTACATCGAGTGGAATCCTCCATGGGTGATTCCTCGGGTTTTCCCCTTGATGTTTGGACACACGGTTACCTTGACTTTACTTGAGACCATTGTTGAAGTCGGGTCAGCCCTGAGGGGTACCCGCGAGTTCATGTGAAAGTCGGGCGGGCCCATAGAGCACCCGCGAGTTTTCCACGTGGCACGGCCGGGCAGTCTGGGCCCTTGTCGTAAGTCCACGAGACGGGGCGACGGGGTCACATTATCATGAGTCTCTGCTCGTCTCTGCGAGCCCCCAATGCACTAACAGGTTTGGGTATTTGTTCTGACTTGGCCTTTATGCACTAACCACCACGCGAGAATAGTTATGGGCCTCGACGTCGTGGTATCAGCCGAAGCTTTGTCAGACGTCCAGTTCAGCAGTGCGGCACGGTCGGATTGTGCTGGCCATCCGAGGCGGTGCTGGTATCCACCCTGCTCGCAACGACCCGGAGTGCTGCGGGCGATGGGCCCAAGACCCTGGAGTGCTTAGGATGTAGACCGGCGGGGACCTCTCTACTGAGCCTAGGTAGGGCTGTGACGTGTTGATCTTCCGAGGCCGGGCGTTGACCCCAGAAAGGTGTGTCCGACCAGAGTGATCGAGCGTATTGGGTAACCTGGTGCACCCCTGCAGGGAAGATATATATTCGAATACCGTGTCCATGGTAATGGACGTTTAGACTTGTATCCGGATCTTATATAACTAGAAATGGATAGTTGAGATATGTGATGGATATGTGGCCCCGAGATTGCTTTCTCGCAGGGAGTCGAGGAGGGATCTCTGGGCATTAATGTTACAACATGTTTGATAATTATAAACTACTATTCTTTACTCTTCCACATGCTGCAAGATGCTTCGAGCTGCTTGAAGATGCTAGTCTTCGATAGGCTAGGTGTGACGCCCGGATAATCAAGCTACAGTAACCTCTGCTAATAATGCCACGTCACCTCGATTACTGTTGCTAATCTCGCGTTAGTTCGAAACCGATTCAAATTCAAATTCAACAGAAAAGCAAACAACAAAAGTTTTCAAAAATTAAAACTAAAATGTTCGGGTTGTTTCAAATAAATCGTAAGCAATTATGGTGGAGAAACCAAGCTTTTATAAAATGCTTAAATGAACTATAAGGATTTAAACAGTAGCAAAAGCAATTAATTGAATGCCTTTTACAATTAATAAATTACTAAACTATTTTATTTTGTCACCAAACTTTTTGTGGCATGGGGGTATTTTGTAACACTAATTTAGATACTACTTGTATATTTTATAAAACAAAATATATACAAAATAAAATAGAAAACTAATAAACAGAAAACAAATAAATACAAAAAAGGGAGAAAGACCCCCCCCCCACTGGGCCGACTGGCCCAGCTGGCCACCAACCCACCCGCACGCCACAACCCCTGCCCCCGGGACCGCAACCAGCCAGGCCGGCCCACCTGGCCCATCCGGCCGAACCGGCCCGCCTACCTTCCCTGTTCCCCCGACCCGGGTCGGAACAGGGGCGCGTCCCCGCCGCACCCTCTCGCCAGCGACGACGAGGAGATAAGATCGCCAGCGCCCCCGCCTTCTCGGTCCCTCCTCCCACTCGCCCCCACTCACGCCTTGGTTCTTGCGCCTCTCCTCCCCCAGATCAACCCCTCCCCTCTCCCTCTGCTTCGTTTTGGAGAGGAGACTGACGCGCTCGCCGCCATTCCCTGTCACCACCATGGCCACCGCCATCGCCTCGACTCGCCGTGATGCCGTAGCAACCCTCCTTCGTCCTCCTCGTCCACTGGAGGCCTCAGCTAGAGCTGGGGAGCCCTGAATCAACGGATCCCCTTCGCCCACATCTCCGGCTGCCGCGTTCTTCTTCATCTCTGGCGCCAGCCTCTGCTGCTACTAATCCGTCACAGGCCTACGTGTGAGCCGCACGGTGAGCCCTCCCGCCTCCTGCTCCTCCCCGTTATCTGCCGCACGCATTATAGCTACCTCGGTGTCGCGCCCGAGAGCTCACCGCCGCAGGTCGGTTCGCCGCCGTGGCCATGGCCTCTGTCGTGCTCGCCTGGGCGCGACATCGAACTCCTGGTGCTCGTAGGAGCCCAATGAGCCTGCGCCTTAGCCTCCCCGTGCCTCCTAGCGTGTTTCCCGTCGGGGACCTGACTGCGCCGCCGCCTGCATGCATCGCCGGCGCCCTTCCGGCAACCAAGTGGTCACGGGGTCGGGCCCTTTGTGCTCAGCGCATCGCGCAGCTCCACCCTAGCCTTCCCGTTCTCCCCGAAGCATGCTGCGTCGCCGTCTTCGTCTCACGCCCGAACCAGCTCGCCGCCGCCGAGCCTGTAGCGCTCAATTCCGGCCACCCCCGCTGACGTGCTCCCCTCCATCGGACGCGGCGCGAAGAGGCCATTCCAAAGAGCCCGGCCGCGCTCGATTTGGTGCCCCATGGGCGCAATCGATGCTCGCCCAAGTCGCGCTGCCGCGAAAACGAACTCGCCGGTGTCTAAACGCCGGCCAGCTGACGTGGCATGCGTGGGGCCCCACCCTAGGTCACTGCCTGTGGGCCTGGGGCCCCAACTGGCCAAGTTGACCGGGTCAACTACGCTGATGTGGCAGCTACTGCCACTGATATGCGGGCCTGCACCATTTAAAACATTTTGTAAACAATTAAAATGCTAATTATTTCGTTAATTAATTTAATTAACTAAACAGTAACTGACTACTGGGTCCCACCCACTAATTAATCCATTTAGTTAGACTAACCCCCCTGTTAGTGACCCAGACAATGACATGTGGGACCCACTGGACCCACCTGTCTGGTTTGACTGGTCAACTGACCAGTTGACCTGCTGACATCACTCTGATGTCATGCCCGCATCATCATTCACTATTCTGGATAATGTTGTAATTAAATAACTAATTAAAATCAGAAAATGATTTAAATCTTTAGAAAATCATATCTTTTAATCCGTAACTCGGATGAAAATACTTTCTACATGAAAGTTGCTCAGAATGACGAGACGAATCCGGATACGCAGCCCGTTCGTCCGCCACACCTCCCTAGCATAGCAAACACGCAACTTTTCCCCTCCGGTTCATCTGTCCGAAAACGCGAAGCACCGGGAATACTTTTCCGGATGTTTTCCCCCTTCGTCGGTATCACCTACTACCGCGATTGGGCACACCTAGCATTGTTACTTGTCATGTCATGCATCGATATGCATCTGTTTGCATGTTATTCATTATTTCTTCCCCCTCTTCTCTCCGGTAGACTACGAGACCGACGCTGCTGCTGCCCAGTTCGACTACGGAGTTGACGACCCCTCCTTCTTGCCAGAGCAACCAGGCAAGCCCCCCCTTGATCACCAGATATCGCCTATTCTCCTCTATACTGCTTGCATTAGAGTAGTGTAGCATGTTACTGCTTTCCGTTAATCCTATTCTGATGCATAGCCTGTCATTGTTGCTACAGTCATTGATACCTTACCCGCAATCCTAACTGCTTAGTATAGGATGCTAGTTTATCATCATTGGCCCTACATTCTTGTCGGTCTGCCTTGCTATACTATCGGGCCGTGATCACTTGGGAGGTGATCACGGGTATATACTATACATATATACATACTATACAGATGGTGACTAAAGTCGGGTCCGCTCGAAGAGTACCCGCGAGTGATTCACGGATTGGGGGCTAAAAGGACCTTTGTCCCGACGGCCCTTTGTGTGGATCTTTGTGGCGGAGCGACAGGGCAGGTTGAGACCACCTAGGCGAGAGGTGGGCCTGGCCCTGGTCGGCGTCCGCGATTGCTTCATAATAACACGCTTAACGAGATCTTGGTATTTGATCTGAGTCTGGCCATTTGGTCTATACGCACTAACCAACTACGTGGGAAAGATATGGGCACTCGACGTCGTGGTATCAGCCAAAGCCTTCGTGACGTCAGCGACTAAGCAACGCGCACCGGGTTGGACTGCGTTAACGCAACTTCCTTTGTAATGGAGGTTGCTAGGTCTGCTCACCGGCCCCGTACGCAACGTGCAGGTGTGCAATGGGCGATGGGCCCAGACCCCTGCGCGCATAGGATTTAGACCGGCGTGCTGACCTCTCTGTTGTGCCTAGGTGGGGCTGCGACGTGTTGATCTTTCGAGGCCGGGCATGACCCAGGAAAGTGTGTCCGGCCAAACGGGATCGAGCGTGTTGGGTTATGTGGTGCACCCCTGCAGGGAAGTTAATCTATTCGAATAGCCGTGATATTTGGTAACAGGACGACTTGGAGTTGTACCTTGACCTTATGACAACTAGAACCGGATACTTAATAAAACACACCCTTCCAAGTGCCAGATACAACCCGGTGATCGCTCTCTAACAGGGCGACGAGGAGAGGATCGCCGGGTAGGATTATGCTATGCGTTGTTACTTGGAGGACTTCAATCTACTCTCTTCTACATGCTGCAAGACGGAGGCTGCCAGAAGCGTAGTCTTCGATAGGACTAGCTATCCCCCTCTTATTCTGGCATTCTGCAGTTCAGTCCACTGATATGGCCTCCTTACACATATACCCATGCATATGTAGTGTAGCTCCTTGCTTGCGAGTACTTTGGATGAGTACTCACGGTTGCTTTGCTCCCTCTTTTCCCCCGTTTTTCTCTTCTTCTCGGATGCCGGAACCAGACGTTGGAGCCCAGGATCCAGACGCCACCATCGACGACGACTACTACTCTGGAGGTGCCTAATACTACGTGCAGCCTGCTGACGACGACCAGGAGTAGTTAGGAGGATCCCAGGCAGGAGGCCTGCACCTCTTTCGATCTGTATCCCAGTTTGTGCTAGCCATCTTATGGAAACTTGTTTAACTTATGTCTGTACTCAGATATTGTTGCTTCCGCTGACTCGTCTATGATCGAGCACTTGTATTCGAGCCCTCGAGGCCCCTGGCTTGTATTATGATGCTTGTATGACTTATTTATGTTTTAGAGTTGTGTTGTGATATCTTCCCGTGAGTCCCTGATCTTGATCGTACACATTTGCGTGCATGATTAGTGTATGATTGAATCGGGGGTGTCACACTAGGCCTTTCCCTCTATTCTGGCATTCTGTTGTTCAGTCCACCGATACAAACCTTCCATTTGATACCAATGCATACTTAGTATAGATATGATGCTTGCGAGTACTTTGGATGAGTACTCACGGTTGCTTTTCTACCCCTTTCCCCCCTTCTTTCTTCTTTCCGGTTGATGCAACCAGATGGTGGATCCCTAGAGCCAGATGCCACCGCTGATGGATGCTACTACATGGAGACCACCGACGACCAGGAGTTGTTAGGAGGTCCCAGGCAGGAGGCCTTGCCTCTTCGATCGTGTTGCTTTTGTGCTAGCCTTATTAAGGCACCCTTGTTTAACTTATGTCTGTACTCAGATATTGTTGCTTCCGCAGACTCTTGTGTATCGAGCTATGTATTCGAGCCCTCGAGGCCCCTGGCTTGTAATATAAAGCTTGTATTGTTTCTATTTGTGTCTAGAGTTGTGTTGTGATATCTTCCTGTGAGTCCCTGATCTTGATCGTACACATTTGTGTGTATGATTAGTGTATGATTGAATCGGGGGCGCACAAGTTGGTATCAGAGCCGACTGCCTGTAGGATCCCCCTTTCCAACTCCTTGGCCGAAGTTGAGTCTAGTCTTTGAAAAACTATTTTACTAACATGGTTGTGGCATACAGGCCCACGTCGCCAATTGGGTGGTATTAGGATCTTCTACTCCTCGTCTATACTGGGAATCTGATCTCTCTTCTATTCGAGTTAAATGATTTTGCTAAACAACTCTAGGTTCTCGTAAATACTTTCTCCCGGAGAGCCCCTCACTCCAGATGATTACTTGGTGCACCAAAAGATTCTGAAGATAGTCTCTGATGTATTCCCGAGACCCTTGTGCCCTTCGCCGTTGCGATCCCTACCACCGATAAATCCTTATGGGTAACTACCTACATTGTCGTTCATACCATCATCCCCAGTTGCTCTTGTTATTACAAGATGCCCTGAAAAACTTTTTGATCTTCCGAAAATGCTCAGTAGACTATTACTCTTGTTCCTCCGTATCTGCTTGCATTATGGTTACTTCCATATGTCTAACAGTACTCATTAGCATCCTTTGTCATCATAATTTCGAGCCTTTGATTTGATAAGTTTGTGAATGCTCGCGATCATCGGTCCTAATTAGAATTCTTCCCTTGGCTCAGACGTCACTTCGGACATGAGCTGGTGTTCGACAAATCAAACCATGTTTGATTGTCGATCTATATCTAACGAACTTACGTGTCTTTGATCATAGCCTATACTTCTGATTCCCTGTTTTGGAAATCATAATTCCTTTGCATTTGAGCTTTGAATTACTCAGATGTTTCTATAATCTGATCTCCATGCATTCTTTCTTCTTCTGGTTGAGTACCGATGCTCACATCAGATACCTTGTGGACCACTAAATCCTTTGTTGGGTTTTATCCGACAGCGTCCTTCATATTCAATAACCTTGTGAGCTTTTCCTCGGATATATAATGCCTTCGGTAAATTGTATCCCCCGCTTTTGTCAACCATACCTTTCTTCCGGGCTTTATTTACTCGTGAAGTTGTAGTATATGTTCCTAAGATGCCCCTATGGGTTGAATCTATGGCTTCCCTAATCTGTGCGAACCCAAAAATTATGTAGGTTATATCTACTAGCGTTTCTTTGGATAAATTTTCAATTCTACAACTTCATCAGAAGCAAGAAGTGAATGAAAAGTTATGCATTAGATAAGTGGGAGTCGACCTTGAACCTTGTGTTCATGCCCATGGACCTGATGTGGAACTTATCATGGAAGCTTCTTGTAGTACTAATAATCCCCTTGTGATAAGTTCTTATTGTATCTATGTTTTGTCCTTTGCAACCATGGTTCCGACCATGATTGTTCTTCTTTGATTCCATTTCTCGGACAAGTTAAAGTACTTGTCTTCTGTAGATCTTTTGACCTGTCCAACCTCTATCTTGTTCTACCTTCGAGTATTACCCTCTGGTATCTCGAGAATATCACAGAACTACATAGCCTCTTATGAGTTCTTCATCAACTATTATTTCTTGCCGATTCCAATTTTCCACGGGTTCTGAGTTTTTGGACACTCGAAAACACCGATAATTGTTTCGAGTCTAAACTTTTCTTTCCATTGTTTTGTTTAACCTTTCTTGTAACCTAACATATCTGAGAAGTGATAATTCCCTGCTTATGTAAACACCTCGGTGTACAAACTCTGTTAGTAAGACCTTGTTACTATTGTTGATGACATTCCGGTAGCCACCGATGGATGAGAACTTTGCCTATTGGTCCACCTCATCTTAACGAGTAGGAAAATGGTTCTCTTCGTTGCTCGCCCTTGGTACCAACATTGTTGCCAACATAATTGACAGGCTATCCTCTAACCTTCCTTGCTTTCATGATCATGCAAAATGTTAGCGCCTTCCTGCTTTTAACCCACATGGTGGGCCCATAACCCACAGTTCCATAGGATCGAAACCTGACTCTTCTGTACATCCCTGTTTTCCATAATTGTTCCTCGCACTTGGCTTCGTATGAAAATCACGAGCCATCTTCCTAGTGATCTATTCTGGTGTCGGACACAATACTTATTCCCATTGCTCTAAACCACTTTCACCTCTGTTTCAGGCAATGAACGGTTGCCTACCCGCTTGAAGCTTGTTATTGCACATCCTTACCTTGCTCTGATGACTTTCTTGGATGTCAACTCAAGAGGTGCCTTTATGCCACATTCACTGAGATAGCCCCCATGTACCTATCTTGTGTTGTGCTCTGTCCTTCCCGAGTCTTTCCAGCTTACTCCATCTCTTAAATCTCGGGACGAGATTTCTTGTAGTGGAGGAGAATTGTGACGCCCGGATAATTATGCTACAGTAAACCCGTGTTAATGGTGCCATGTCATCATGTTACTGTTGCTAATATTTGTTTGATCCCAATCGCAATACAAATTTGAAACCGAGTTTAAAGTCCAAATTCAAATTTTGTCAGACATGAAAACGTAAATGTTCACATTACCCTATAAATTCCCCTAATCATTTTCATGTTGAACCAACCTCAGTTGAGTTCCGAAAATGCCCCTGGGATTTTATCTTGTGATCCATCAATAATTAAATTGGCCTTTCCAATTTCTAAAAATGGTTAGCCAACTCCTTCTGACCCCAAACATTTTATGCAACTTCGCTTTGTTCCTATCTATTTTTGTGCAGAGTGCCACATTTAAAAATAATAATTCAGTAGCTCTTTTACATATGAAGCAGAGGCAAATAAAAAAATATGTATGGAAAAGACCCCCCCCCCACGCTGGACCAACCGACCAAGGTAGCCAACCGGCCGGCCCAGCCCCCCT
>NC_041387.1:300142985-300172402 GCF_002162155.2 Triticum dicoccoides | reverse complement strand
CCGGCGGGCTTCCCCGTTGCCCGAGGCCTCGCCCCGCGCTCGGGCGCAGCGCCCCTCGGGCACGGGCGCCTGCACCTGTTAACACCCGTCCCGCTAGGCTGGCCTGGTGCGACTGCCAGCGGGCCCCACGCCCTGCCCTTTTAAAAGAAGGGTTTAAAAAATAAAATATATGTTTTTAAAATATTTATAATAATTAAATTAATTAATTAATTTATTAGTTTAATCTAGTTTAAATAGGCAAATTACTTAGTTTAACTAATTACACTAGGTAGTTAATCAAATAGTCTATGACAGGGGGCCCACCCCCTGTTGACCAGTTAAATGTTGACTGGTCAACTAGGACCCCTGGACCCACATGTCACCCTCTGGTACACTTCTGTGTACACAGATCTAGGTGCACCTAGCATTTACTCATTATTTTCAAATTAATAATAATTTCAGAAAATGTTTAAGACATCAAAAAATAATATAAAATAATCCATAACTCGGATGAAAAAGTTTTCTACATGAAAGTTGCTCAGAACGTTGAGATGAATCCGAACACGCGGTCCGTTCGTCCGCCACACGTTCCTAGCATAGCAAACATGCAACTTTTCCCCTCCGGTTCATCTGTGTGAGAGACGTCCGAAACCGGGAAAACTTTCCCGGATGTTTTCCCCCTTTACGCACTAACCACCACGCGAGAATAGTTATGGGCCTCGACGTCGTGGTACCAGCCGAAGCTTTGTCAGACGTCCAGTTCAGCAGTGCGTCACGGTCGGATCGTGCTGGCCATCCGAGGCGGTGTTGGTATCCACCCTGCTCGCAACGACCCGGAGTGCTACGGGCGATGGGCCCAAGACCCTGGAGTGCTTAGGATGTAGACCGGCGGGGACCTCTCTGCTGAGCCTAGGTAGAGCTGCAATGTGTTGATCTTCCGTGGCAGGGAGTCGAGGAGGTATCTTTGGGCATTAATGTTACAACATGTTTGATAATTATAACCTGTTATTCTTTACTCTTCCGCATGCTGCAAGATGCTTGGAGCTGCTTGAAGATGCTAGTCTTCGATAGGCTAGGCCTTCCCCTCTATTCTGACATTTTGTTATTCAGTCCACAGATACATACCTTCCATTTGATACCAATGCATACTTAGTATAGATCTGATGCTTGCGAGTACTTTGGATGAGTACTCACGGTTGCTTTGCTACCCCTTTTCCCCCTTCTTTCTTCTTTCCAGTTGATGCAACCAGATGGTGGATCCCTGGAGAGATGCCACCGTCGATGGATGCTACTACGTGGAGACCGCCGATGACGAGGAGTAGTTAGGAGGTCCCAGGCAGGAGGCCTTGCCTCTTCAATCGTGTTGCTTTTGTGCTAGCCTTCTTATGGCACCCTTGTTTAACTTATGTCTGTACTCAGATATTGTTGCTTCCGCTGACTCTTGTGTATCGAGCTATGTATTCGAGCTCTCGAGGCCCCTGGCTTGTAATATAAAGCTTGTATTATTTCTATTTGTGTCTAGAGTTGTGTTGTGATATCTTCCCATGAGTCCCTGATCTTTATCGTACACATTTGCGTGTATGATTAGTGTACGATGAATCGGGGGCGTCACAGTAGCTGAGGTAACAAGCTAAACGTTGAAGTCCACGCGAAACTACTATTGAGACGGAAGTCTCTCTGCAAAAACATAAAATAAGCAAATGCGAGTACAAATGTACCCAGCAAGACTTACATCAGAACTAACTACATATGCATCAGTATCAACAAAGGGGATGGTGGGGTTTAACAGCAGCAAGCCAGCTTTGACTCAGTGGCTATCCTGAACTACGACTGCAAGTAACTCTTTTGAGGTGGCGCACAGGAGTCCACATATACACCATATCAACACACCACTATGGATCCGCTCCCGTCTCCTTACGAGAACGCCATCCATAGCACTCACGCTTATCTTGCGTATTTTAGAGTATCCACTTTCACTTGTCTATGAACTATATAGGCAACCCAGAGGTCCTTTACCGCGGACGTGGCTATTCGAATGGATCATATTAACCTTGCAGGGGTGTACATCTTCACACACGCTCTCGCCACTTACCGCCATCTACACGTCATGTATCTCGGCAACCTTCAAGCAGAAGCCTGGTGAGGGTGGCGGCCACGATCCTGACTAACCACACAAGTCTCCAGTCCAGGTTTATTGTCTATTCGGGTTCCATCCGCAAGGAGATCCGTCCGGGGTGTCGCTCACGGCCCCAAATGATGTGTACAGGGTTCCAAGCCCACCAAACGGGCGGCGCTTGGCATGCCCGGCCACGGTGCCTAGTCTGACCCAAGACGACCTGTACTGGGTGCCACTTGGTAGACTACTAGCACAACCTACAAACACCAGAAACTAGTTGCAACTCCTGGACAGAGATCGAGTTGATTAATAAGTCGAGAGGGTCAATTAAGGAGCCCAATGCGTGGTAGTAGCTGTTCATGGATCACAAACACAGAACTCAGTTCCCGAGGACGGCTTCAATGAGACAACCCACCATGTACTCCTACATGGCCTCTCACCGCTACCTTTACCAAATCATGTTCACACACTTAGCTCACACACAGTAGGACATGTTCACACATCTCCAATTCATCCCTGATGAATCAGATCTCACTCAACTCTAAGTAGTAGCAGGCATGACAAACAAGCATGAATGAGTAGGCACATCAGGGCTCAAACAACTCCTACTCATGCTAGTGGGTTTCATCTATTTACTGTGGCAATGACAGGTCATGCAGAGGAAAGGAGTTCAACTACCGCAGCATGTAACAGTTGAATCGTTGTTGTCCTAATGTAGTAAAAGAGAGCAGGAGCGAAATAGTGGGATTGTATCGGAATAAACAAGGGGGTTTTGCTTGCCTGGCAGTTTTGAAGATAGTATAGCTCTTCATCGGTGTCATCGAACTCATCGTCGGTACGTCGTCTACTGAGAGGGGACAAACACCACCAGTAGAGAAAGAACACAATCAATGCAATGCACAATATGATGCATGATCATGACATGGCAATATGAGTGTGTTGGCCTAATGCAATTACCATCAGATGGGTTTGGGTCATTTTGAACCAAAGGTTCAATCCCAAACTCAAATTATGAATTTAAATATTGCCTTATCATGTTTTGCACTAAACATCAAGGTTAAGTTGTTTAATCATGCACTACACCAGTACAGATGGATAGATTGGATTTTTCTGATCATTTTTCATATGTAAATCTTTGCATTTGGAGTTACAAACTAATTTCTATGATTTTTAGAAGTTTAGGGCATTTTCTGGAATTTCCTAAAAAAGAATAAATCCAGAAAAGGTTAACTGCGTCAGCATGACGTCGGGGTGACGTCAGCAGGTCAAAGGCGCCGGCCCAGGTCAAACCTAACGGCTGGGACCCACATGTCAGTGTAACAACTAACTAACAGAGTTAGTTAGTGTTACGTTAGCACTAACCTAGGTTAATTAGGGCCTAGGCCCATTGGTAAATGTCTAAACTAACTGTCAGGGTTAATTAGCACTAACCTAGAACTAACTAAAGATTAACAAGGGCGGGCCCACGCGTCAATGACCCTGGGGGGTCAAACCCCAGGTCAAACGAGTCAACGTCATTGGACTTGGTCCATGACTCGTCACCGGCGATTCCAGAGACGGCGGAGGTGCTCGGAATCGCAGCTTAGGCGACCAAATGAGCGGCGGAAAGGCTCTACGGGGAGCTGGCGGTCACTCGCATGTAACGGAGCAAGCGAGAGCAGCTGGGGTGGATCGAGCTCGTCGGAAGCAAGCCCGCGGTGGCGGCCGGAGTTCGGGCGTCGAGTGTTTCGACGTTAGGAAGCACGGCAGGAGGCAAGGAGGGGCGCTACGGCCTCCTGGGGGTGCATTGAGCATGACTATGTGCTCGGTTGCGGCTCTAGGCAACGGTGGCCACGGTGGCGACATGGCCGGTGGCGAAGAGCTCTTGGGCTCATTGCGAACGGCGGGTAGAGTGGGAAGTAGGGCACGGGGAGAGGGGGAAATGATGGCGGAGCTCACATCGGGGTCGAGAACGGTCTCAGCGAGCTCGGGGATGCGGTGGAGGCGGTGAATCGACGGCGGCAGTCTTCGGTGGCCGAGGAGGGGAGCGACGACATCTTTGTCATACCTTTGTCATACCTTGCAATTGCATTGATAACCACATGGCCTTACTTTTGCGTAGCTTACCCATCGAGACTAGCCTTTGAGTATTTCCGGCAACGTGACTTGTGCACATTAGTGTTCATACTCCATAGCATACATACCATACCATAGTGGTGCATATCTTAGCATCATCTTTTGTGTCACAAAGTTGCCATCGCATACACAATTGCTATCTTGGTTCGTGAAGTTTTGCATGAGAAAAGAGCTCAAACTTAAAAGAGCCAACAAAGCTTTTAAGCAAAGAGGAAATATAAGCAAAGAGCTTATAAGCAAGAACCATAGCATCATACTACATTAAGATTGTCATATCCGATCATCTTGGATCATATCACTGAAATACCATACATATAGCATATGTGGGATATAGGTCATTGCATTTTTGCCTAGTAGGTTGTGCACAAGTTATGTATCCGCCTATTGTGAAATCGTGCTAGCGTCTCTCGTGTATTGTGCAACAAGAGCATTTTAGTGGATTCCACATTTTGGCTCATTTTTGGTTTGCACAATCCCACTTATCTATTTGCATGTGTGTTTCCGTGTACCACTACTTGCTTGGTATACTTGTTGCATTTGCAAATTTGTGAGTCTTTTCCAACGTTATTGAAGCTCACTTACAATTGCATCAAATTTTGTGCCACCATCCTAACCAAGCTCCACCATAAGCTTTTACTTGTGTAGGTGTGAGAACCGACAAGAATTGGTACCAATAGTGCTATTTCATTGTCCGCATTTGAGTGAACTTGATTCATCGTCAACATCAGTCAAGGTACATTTGGTATAAGTTCTTCTCCTTCTACCACTCACATTTTTGCTTGGAATGATGGATAGGCCAAGTACTTCTACCAACCCACTCTTCATCGAGCAAGATGACGACATGTCATCATTCATCACCAAGAGCCACCTCTTTGGTGCACAATGAGCGTTGCATCAAGAGCAACAAGCGATGACCGATCGCATCGACAACCTCGCCACCGACTTGCGACTCTCCGAGCAACGTACAAAGGACTACTTCGACAACAAGCTCGATGCTCACAAGCAAGAGAACGATGCAAGAATGGATGAGATCCGTGCCTTGTTGGTGAACCGTCCTCCTTCAACTTCTACATACTCAATACGGAGCCTCTCAAGTCGACACTCTGACGACACCTTTTCCGACTCTAGTACACCCACATCGAACACTCTTCGACGAGCCGCGCGTCAAGACCGTCGTGCATCTCGCAATCCTCTACACGACAAGCATTCACAAGAGCAAGTCGACGAGCAAGTACTTCGTCCTCAACCACACCAAGTTGCTTTTGCACAAGCTCAAGAACGATAACGTCAACGTCGCCAAGAGGAAGAACAAGCACGTCTACACCAAGAGGAACAAGGCGCCGAGGCTCAACATCTTCAACAACAACAACGTGAAGGACAAGCTCTTGAGGCGCAACGTGCCCTTCAAGAATCAAGTCGAGCCATTGCCAACCGCAACCGAGGTCGGCGCAATCAAGAGGAAGCACTTCGAGAAGAAATCCAAGAGCGGAACTACCAACTGCGAGTGCAACGTCAAGTTCCTCAAGCTCCTCCACAAGCCCGACAAGTTCCTGCTCAACCTCAAGTTCAACAAGAGCAAGATGATCATGGACTTCCTCCACGCCAAGAGCAACATGAGGTTGATTATCCTCCATGTCAAGGGCGTCATCATCACCATCGACCACAACACAATGAAGAGCAACGCTATGGCAAGCTAAAATTCACCATGCCCAAGTTCAATGGAAGCAATGATCCCGAAGAGTACCTATCATGTGCATTCAAGGTCGACAAAATCTTTTGTTTGCACAACTATGAGGAAGAGAAGAAGATTGCTATGGCATCACTTGAGTTCCAAGACTATGTGCTCATATGGTGGGAACAAGTCCTTGAGCACCGAGAAGCAAGAGGTGAACCACCAATCACCACTTGGGCTCAAATGAAGGATGTCATGTGAGCATGTTTTGTGCCCACCTACTACAACCGCGATCTCTTCAAGAAGCTCCAACTCCTCAAGCAAGGAACAAAGAGTGTTGAACAATACTACAAGGAAATGGAGATAGCCATGATTCGAGCCAATGTCACGGAAGATGATGATCAAACTATGACATGTTTCTTGAATGGACTCAATCATCCCATCAAGAAGATTGCTGACTTCCAACCCTACTCCAACCTCATTGAGCTCGTGCATCAAGCTACCAAAGCCGAACGTCAAGTGCAAGATGACTTCAAGTACGCCAAGTACTCATACAAGACCTACGGCTTCTCCAACACCCAAGCTTCAACGACTCCTCCAACTTCTACCTCAACCAAGCCATCTACAAGCAACGACGACAAGTCAAGTTACAAGAAAACTTCTACAAGCTCAAGTCGTCCTTCTCCTACTACAAGCAACTTCAAGCCGCGCACTTCATCATCTACTCCAACTGATTAGACCGTCAAGACAAGCTCCTTCAAGTGTTTCACTTGCGGCGGCCGAGGCCCAAGTCCTACGAATGCACCAACAAGCGCACCATGATCCTCAACGATGATGGCACCTATGACTCTATGAGTGACGAGGAGATGGAAGCCCTTGAGCAAGTGGCCATCCACCAGCGCGTGAACGAGGATGAAGATGATCAAGTCTTTTGTTATGAGGATTCGAGCCCCGCTCTCGTTGTCTCCAAAGTCTTAACTCTTCAACATCAACAACAAGGAGACCAACGATGCCACATCTTCCACACTAAGGCCGACATCAATGGAAGGTCCGTCAAGGTCATCATCGATGGAGGTAGTTTTCACAACTTGGCAAGTGAAGAACTATGGTCCAAGTTACAATTGGTCAAGATGAAGCACCCGCACCCATACAAGGTCCAATGGCTAAGTGACTCCAGCACTATACGAGTTGAGCATACGGTCCAAGTCTCCTTCAAAATTGGTGCATATGAGGACACTTTGGAGTGTGATGTCGTCCTGATGTCCATTTTCCACCTCCTTCTTGGTCGACCATGGCAATTCGACCGCAGCGTCATCCACAATGGGCGTACCAATCACTATAGCTTCAAGATGAAAGGGAGGAGTATGTGCTACGACCTATGTCTCCTAGTCAAGTGATAGCCGACAAGCAAGCCACCCATCATGGAGAGAAGAGTGAGAAAGTGATCCACCAACAAGTGAGTGAGAGCCACAAGCCAAACTTGAGCGCCTCTTCGCCTAGAGAGAAAAACCTAGTCCTGTTTGCCACCAAAAGTGAGATGAGAGAAGTGTGTGAGAACCCATCAAGTGTTATGCACTTTGTCCTTGTGTGCAAGTATGGGGACCCAAAAACTAACACCTCTCACGATCTACCTTTAGTGTTTCAATCTCTTTTGCAGGAATTCCAAGGTGTTTTCCCCGATGAGCTACCTCCGGGACTACCTCCTCTATGAGGCATTGAGAATCAAATCGACCTCATCCCTGGAGCCCCCTACCAAACAAAGCTCCATACCGCGTCAACCCCGAAGAAACTAAGGACATCCAACGGCAAGTACAACAACTAATCGACAACGGTCAAGTACGTGAAAGCTTAAGCCCTTGTGTCATTCCTGTTATACTTGTGCCCAAGCAAGACGGTAGTTTTCGTATGTGCTCAGATTGTAGACCTATCAATGCTATTACCGTTCGTTATAGGCATCCCATTCCTCGCTTAGATGATATGATTGATGAACTTAGCGGTGCCACCATTTTCTCAAAAATTGATCTTAAAAGTGGCTATTATCAGATCCGCGTACAAGAAGGTGATGAATGGAAAACCGCTTTCAAAACCAAATTTGGCTTGTACGAGTGGTTGGTTATGCCTATGGGTTTATCGGAAGCTCCCGGAACTTTCATGCGTCTTATGAATTTTGTGCTTCGACCTTATATTGGAGTGTTTGTTGTGGTTTACTTTGATGACATTCTTCTGTTTAGCAAATCCATGAAAGAGCATCTAAAGCATGTTAGGGCTGTCTTGCAAACGCTTCGCAAGGAACGTCTTTATGCCAACATGAAAAAGTGCACGTTTTGTGTTGACAAACTTGTTTTCTTGGGTTTCGTTGTCTCTTCCAAGGGTGTTCACATTGATGAATCTAAAATTGAAGCAATTAAAACTTGGCCCCAACCCACCAATTTGCAACAAGTGCGTAGTTTTGTTGGCCTTGCGGGTTTTTATCGTCGCTTTGTGAAGAATTTTAGCACTATTGCCGCTCCTTTGCATGCCTTGAGTAAGTAGAATGCTCCTTTTGTTTGGGGATCTTTGCAATCCACCACTTTTGATGAGCTCAAGTCTTTGCTTACTCATGCTCTGATTCTTGCTTTGCCCAACTTTGACAAAACTTTTGAGGTTCATTGCGATGCAAGTGGTACCAGAATTGGCAGAGTTTTGATGCAAGAAAAATGAGCCATTGCTTATTTTAGTGAAAAACTCTCCGGTGCTCAACTTAACTATCCCATCTATGACAAAGAATTGTATGCCTTAGTGCGCGTGCTGCATGTTTGGGAACATTATCTTAGACCTCATGAGTTTGTCATCCATACCGATCATGAAACACTTAAGTACTTAGAACAAGCGTCATGCCAAATGGAGTGAATTTATTGAATATTTCCCCTATGTGATCAAGTACCTTAAGGGTAAGGAAAATGTAGTTGCGGATGCACTTTCATGCATATGCACACTTGTCACTAAACTTGAGTTGAATGTTATTGGCTTTGAGCACATAAAAGACTTGTATGCGAGTGCTCCTTCTTTTGCTATTCCTTATGCTAAGTGTTTGACGCATACATCTTGGGAACGATATTACATCGAGGATGCTTATCTTATAAGAGATAACAAACTTTGCATTCCCAAGTCTTCTCTTTGTTTGCTCCTTTTGCAAGAGGCTCATGGAGGCGGACTCATGGGACACTTTGGATGCGACAAGACATTCGCCACGATCTCCAAGAACTACTTTTGGCCCAAGATGTACTGCGCCGTCTCACGCTTCACCAACCGATGCTCTACATGTCGCAAAGCTAAGTCTAAAGCTCAATCCCATGGTCTTTACATGCCTCTTCCTATTCCTTATCAACCTTGGGAAGATATTAGCATGGATTTTGTACTTGGTTTTCCTCGAACTCAAAATGAAAAGGATTCCGTGTTTGTTGTGGACCAATTTTCTAAGTTGGCACATTTCATTCCTTGCAACAAAATAGATGATGCTTCACATGTTGCAAATCTCTTTTGTAGGGAAATCTTGTGACTCCATGGAGTACCAAAGACAATCATCTCCGACCGTGACGTCAAGTTTTTGAGCTACTTTTGGAAGACGCTATGCGCCAAGCTCGGAATCAAGCTCTTGTTCTCATCCACATACCATCCTCAAACCGACGGCCAAACGGAGGTGACGAACCGTACGCTCTCCACTCGACTTCACGTGTTGATCAAAAAGAACATCAAGGAGTGGGAGATGTGTCTACCCATCACCGAGTACGCCTACAACCGTGCAAGACATTCGACTACCGGCAAGTCCCCCTTCGAGGTCATCTACGGCTTCAACCCGTTGTCCCCATTGGACATTCTACCTCTTCCACTACAAGAGCGCACCAACATGGATGCGAGTGCACGTGCAAGCTACATCAAGAAGATGCATGAGGATACAAGGCACACCATCGAGCGCCAAGTACAACGACTCGCGACCAAGCTCAACGTCAACAAGCAACCCATGATATTCAACATTGGAGATCTCGTGGGGCTACACCTTCGCAAGGACCGCTTCCCCAATGAACGCAAGTCCAAACTTCTACCTCGACTCGATGGACGTTTCAAGGTGCTAGCACGCTACAACAACAACGCTTGCAAGATCGATCTCCCACGTGACAAGTACAATGTGAGCGACATCTTCAACATCACCAATCTCTCCCCGTACCATGGTGATGAGGATTTCGATTCAAGGTCGGATCTTTCCCAAGGGGGCGTAGATGATGTGGAGCATCCTTCAGTTATCCCCATGGATCTACCATCGTCTCACTAAGCACCAAGAGGACCCATGACAAGAGCAAGAGCTAGAGCTCTCAAGACCGAGGTGACTTCTCTCCTTAGTGATATCTCATATGATCCTCACGGGACATGGCTACTACCTAAGTCCGGAATGTTGTGCATGATTAGGTACCAAGAGGACCCTTCCGAGGATGCACATGAAGATGATCAAGCCACCAAGTCCACGGAAGAAGAGAACCAATGGAAAAAGGCGAGAACAGCTTCCAGGCACCGGACATCCGGCCATGGCCCCGGACATCCGGCCCCTGGATATCTACATGGCCAGGAGTCTACAACAGAAGCTACAAGGCCCGGACATCCGGCGTCCAGCCCAGACATCCGGCCCTACGCCCCGGAAATCCGGCCTCCTGCTCGGACATCCGGACATGCCGTCCAGGGAGCATAGAAGGCTGCCCCGACAGCCCGGACATCCGTCCGTCACAATGGACATCCGGTCCCCCCCGAAGCCCCGGACATCCGGCCCCTCCACCAGGACATCCGGCCCCATCTATCGAGAGAGCACCAAGGTCAACCCCACCAGCCCGAACATCCGGCCTGACAGCCCGGACATCCGGTCCCTCGCGAGCGCCCGGACATCCGGCCCGATGCCCGGACATCCGGTCCCCTCCTGCCCGCGTGCAGCGCCTCTGGGTCATGGCCCATGTACCCCTTCGCCCCTTAGACTATATATACTCCCTCTCCACCTACATTCTAGGGTTAGCATTGGTTTAGCTCATTTGAGATAGAGCATTGCTCATCCGATTGGATCAACTCCTCGTGAGGGACCGCAACTCTTCAGAGAAGATCCACCCGGATTCAAGACCTCCACCTGGAGAAGACAATCAAGACCTCCTCACGGAGAAGAACGGCTACCTTTGTATCGTCCCTTGTTGACTTTGGATCTCGTGTTACTTTGTCCCTCGATGATCTAGCACTTGTGTGATCATATTCGTGTCGGTTGAGTGTTTCTCTTGTTCTCCCCCGTGTTTTCCCTCGTTTTCTTCCGCGTGTTCTCCGTGTTCCTCGTAGGGATCCTCTCCAAATGTGAAATATCGGCCCCTAGGGTTCCGCCCTACATCACCTGCACATATATCCATTTTCACCCTTAAAAGAGGGGAACCAGGAAGGAACAGAACAGAGGAACTATATAGTCCATTAGCCACATGCCCAGCCCCGGCACGGACCGGAAGGGCCAGCATAAATATTTGGAACTAATGAAACATACTGGAAAAGGAAAGAACTGGCTCCTCTCTCCTTTCCCTTTACTTCCAATGATCCCTCAGCAACTGGCGTGAAGGTCATGCTAGCGCATAGGGCCGTGCTGGGGTTCGCCTGTCGGGGGTGCAAACAAATGGATTCACACCAGCGTTCAACTTAGTATTTACCCTGGCGGGATAAATGCAGGACCGAGCTCCACGCGGGCTCATCAACGCAGAAGGGATCACCCCTGCGCGACCCAATCATTGGCGATTGAGAAGGAATAGAGAGACCAAGTACACACCATTTTCTCGATCGTCTGCCCAAGCAGCACCTCTTGGGTGTGACACCCCGAGACCGACGCTCTAGATGCCTTCCTTTATTTTCGTTGTTGTCATGTGTTTATTTTGTTTGTCGCATTATCATAATTATTTTGCCTATTTTATTCCTCTGTGTTGATGCCAAGATCATGTTGAGTGCTTTGTCATATCTTTGCTTCTTGCACCATGCTCATCTCACTTGTTATGTTGCATTGTGCCCTTGTTATTTTGCATTTCACCATGCTCATCATGTGCATTGTGAGTTTCATATTATTGTTTTACTTTCTCTATGTATGGTACTGTTCTTAAACCCCTTTGATATCTCTCTCAAACCTAGCCATGCACCAACACCTCCTTCTTCTTTCAATTTGGCTATATTCCCAAAGTGGCATTTTTCTGGCCTAGATAAATGTCCACATTTTCCTATAAATCTTAGACCATAATTTCTACCTCTTTGTCAAATTTCATCTATTTAGGAGTTGTTTTGGTTGGGTTCAAAAATGGGAGAAGGGAGAGAGAGCAGCGGCCCAGCTTCCAATAGCTTCAGCAACCCAGCAGCCCAACCGATCCAGCCCAACTCCTCTCTCCCTGGTAAAATTTCCCAAATGCACCCAACCGCCACACCTGTCATCCCCTCACTCCACACCTTTTCTTCCACCTTGATCTCTCTCTCACAGTAACTCTTGGGAGAGAGCACACACATGGCCACCATGGCTACCACGGCGCCCGCGCCCCTCCTATAAAGCCCCAACCTCGCGCCCCTCCTATAAAGCCCCAAGCCCGCGCTATAGGGTTTCCCTCTTCCCCCTCTCGCCGCCACCACAAGGCCTCTACTTCCTCTGGTTCTTCTTCTTCTTCTTCTTCAAGAACATAGCACCCAAGAGAAAACCCCGCCGGCGTCCGTCATCGTGCTCGCAGCCGGAGGGCGTCAAGCTCGTCTCCTACATGTCCATCTTCTTCCTCGACATCCACTACATCTATTCAGGCATCTTCCCCGCACTAGGTCACCTCCACTACGTCACCAAGTTCGTCGTCGTCTTCTCCCCTGCTTCGTGCTACTTCATGGACAATGCCGGTCGGCGCCTTCCCTCGCCGCCTCCGTTCATCCCCGTGCATGATCGACTACACCATCCTACTGATACCTCTCCAACGTATCTATAATTTTTTATTGTTCCATGCTATTATATTATCTATTTTGGATGTTTAATGGGCTTTATTATGCACTTTTATATTATTTTTGGGACTAACCTATTAACTTGAGGCCCAGTCCAAATTGTTGTTTTTTTGCCTATTTCAGTGTTTTGCAGAAAAGGAAAATCAAATGGAGTCCAAATAGAATGAAACCTTTGGGAGAGTCGTTTCTGGAACAAACGCAATCCAGGAGACTTGGAGTGGACGTCAAGGAAGTAGCGAGGCAGGAAGGCGTGCCCAGGGGGGTAGGCGCGCCCCCACCCTCGTGGCTCCCTTGACCGACTTCTTTCGCCTATATATGCTCATACACCCTGAAAACATCCGAGAGGACCACGAAACCCTATTTCCACTGCCGCAACCTTCTGTACCCGGTAGATCCCATCTTGGGGCCTTTTCCGGTGCTTCACCGGAGGGGGAATCGATCACGGAGGGCTTCTACATCAACACCATAGCCTCTCTGATGAAGTGTGGGTAATTTATCTCAAACCTTCGGGTCCATAGTTATTAGCTAGATGGCTTCTTCTCTCTCTTTGGATCTCAATACAAAGTTCTCCTCGATCTTCTTGGAGATCTATTCAATGTAATACTTTTTGCGGTGTGTTTGTCGAGATCCAATGAATTGTGGGTTTATGATCAAGATAATCTATGAAGAATATTTGAATCTCCTCTAAATTCTTTTATGTATGATTTGTTATCGTTGCAAGTCTCTTCGAATTATCAGTTTGGTTTGGCCTACTAGATTGATCTTTCTTGAAATGGGAGAAGTGCTTAGCTTTGGGTTCAATCTTGTTGTGTCCTTTCCCAGTGATAGCAGGGGCATCAAGGCACGTATTGTATTGTTGCCATCGAGGATAAAAAGATGGGGTTTATATCATATTGGTTGAGTTTATCCCTCTACATCATGTCAACTTGCCTAATGTGTTACCCTATTCTTATGAACTTAGTACTCTAGATGCATGTTGGATAGCGGTCGATGTGTGGAGTAATAGTAGTAGATGCAGAATCGTTTCGATCTACTTGTCGCGGACGTGATGCCTATGTACATGATCATGCCTAGATATTCTCATAACTATGCACTTTTCTATCAATTGCTCGACAGTAATTTGTTCACCCACCTTAATACTTATGCTATCTTGAGAGAAGCCACTAGTGAAACTTATGGCCCCCGGGTCAATTTCCATCATATAAGTTTCCAATCTATTTTATTTTGCAATCTTTACTTTTCAATCTATATCATAAAAATACCAAAAATATTTATCTTATTATCTCTATCAGATCTCCCTTTCGCAAGTGGCCGTGAAGGGATTGACAACCCTTTTATCGTGTTGGTTGCAAGATTCTTATTTGTTTGTGCAGGTACGAGGGATTTGAATGTAGCCTCCTACTAGATTGATACCTTGGTTCTCAAAAACTGAGGGAAATACTTATGCTACTTTGCTGCATCTCCCTTTCCTCTTCAAGGCAAAACCAACGCATGCTCAACAGGTAGCACCTACCCACCGCGAGCTCTCCACCCTCCTGGCCTTTACCTAGCGCTCGTTTTCGTCCTCTAGGTCTTGATCCACACAAGCAGGAGTTTGATCTCCATGAGCGCAATGGTAACAGCTTCGTTAGCTCCTCTGCTGTGCCCCTTGCACACGCACACCCTCGCATCGTTGCTCCACCACACGCCCCTGGCATGTTTCTGCACCCCCGCCGGTCCTCCGCAACCATGGAAGTTGTTGCTGCTGGCTCCCGTCACCGGCGAGTCCCCGTCATGCGCATGCTTCAATTTTGGTCCTGGTCGCGATGCGCACATGCTATTTATTCTGTCGACCTCCCTTTGTATCACAAGGAGACAACTACCTAGTGGCTAGAGCAGTGATACGTCTCCAATATATCTATAATTTTTTATTGTTCCATGCTATTATATTACCCATTTTGGATGTTTATGGGCTTTACTTTACACCTTTATATCATTTTTGGGACTAACCTACTAACCGGAGGCCCAGGCCGAATTGCTGTTTTTTTGCCTATTTCAGTGTTTCGAAGAAAAGGAATATCAAACGAAGTCCAAACGGAATGAAACCTTCGGGGGCGATCTTTTTGGAACAAACGCAATCCAGGAGACTTGGAGTGGACGTTAAGAAGCAGCCGAGGTGGCCACGAGGTAGGAGAGTGTGCCCTAGGGGGGTAGGCACGCCCCCACCCTCGTGGCTCACCTGACCTACTTCCTTCGCCTATATATATCCACGCACCCCGAAAACATCTAGGAGCACCACGAAAAACTATTTCCACTGCCGCAACCTTCTATATCTGTGAGATCCCATCTTGGAGCCTTCGCCGGTGCTCCGCCGGAGGGGGAATCGACCACAGAGGGCCTCTACATCATGTCCAAGGCCTCTCCGATGAGTTGTGAGTAGTTTACCACAGACCTTCGGGTCCATAGTTATTAGCTAGATAGCTTCTTCTCTCTCTTTGAATCTCAATACAAAGTTCTCCTCGATCTTCTTGGAGATCTATTCGATGTAACTCTTTTTGCGGTGTGTTTGTCGAGATTCGATGAATTGTGGGTTTATTATCAAGTTTATCTATGAGAAATATTTGAATCTCCTCTGAATTCTTTTATGTGTGATTGGTTATCTTTGCAAGTCTCTTTGAATTATCAGTTTGGTTTGTCCTACTAGATTGATCTTTCTTGTAATGAGAGAAGTGCTTAGCTTTGGGTTCAATCTTGTGGTGTCCTTTCCCAGTGACATCAGGGGAAGCAAGGCACGTATTGTATTGTTGCCATCGAGGATAAAAAGATGGGGTTTATATCATATTGCTTGAGTTTATCCCTCTACATCATGTCATCTTTCTTAATGCATTACTCCGTTCTTATGAACTTAATACTCTAGATGCAGGCAGGAGTCGGTCAATGTGTGGAGTAATACTAGTAGATGCAGAATCGTTTTGGTCTACTTGTTGCGGACGTGGTGCCTATATACATGATCATGCCTAGATAATCTCATAACTATGCACTTTTCTATCAATTGCTCGATAGTAATTTGTTCACCCACCGTAATACTTATGCTATCTTGAGAGAAGCCACTAGTGAAACCTATGGCCCCTAGGTCTATCTTTTATCATATAAGTTTCCAATCCACTTTTATTTGCAATCTTTACTTTCCAATCTATATCATAAAAATACCAAAAATATTTATCTTATCTTTTTATCTCTATCAGATCTCACTTTCGCATGTCTCGGTGAAGGGATCGATAACCCCTTTATCGTGTTGGTTGCGAGGTTCTTGTTTGTTTGTGTAGGTACGAGGGACTTTTGAGGAGCCTCCTACTAGATTGATACCTTGGTTCTCAAAAAAATGAGGGAAATACTTATGCTACTTTGCCGCATCACCCTTTCCTCTTCAAGGGAAAACCAACGCAGTGCTCAAGAGATAGCAAGCAACCACTATTCTACCGAGGGGCCTGGGGATCAAATCCCTGGCGCCCCTGTTTTTATATTTGCCATGTTTCTTTTTCATCTTGTTTCTGTTATTTTCAGTCAGGTTCACTCAAATTGTTGGTTCAGTTATAGTTTGTGTGCGATTTATCTCAAGTGCACTTCTGTTGCAGATCAAGCCCTTGTTCTTCTTTATGTAAGGCTGACCCCCTCAGTTAACACAAACTCACAGTCATCCCAGTGGTCACCCCAGCGTGGGGTTCGAGTCCCAGGAGGCCCGTGTTTCATTTTATTTTTGCTCCCACACACTCAGTCATTTCGGGCCAGATCCGTCTGGGGCCTTGCACAGTGCATTGCATTCAGCCTGCAATGTTTTTTTCTATTATGTGATTTTGTCATATATCTAGTGCATGCATAATTTCAGAAATGCCACTAATTTTCGTTGCTCATAATTAAATAACCATGCATAACACACTCAGTTATTTTGGGCCAGATCCGTCTGGGGCCTTGCATAGTGCATTGCATTCGGCCCACAACTTTTTTTTCTATTCTGTGATTTTGTCATATATCCAGTGCTTGCATAATTTCAGAAATGCCATTAATTTGCGTTGCTCATAATTAAATAACCATGCATCGGTTTTAAACAAGTCATATATGTAAAATATTTAGAATTTCAGGTACTTTCACAATATCAAACTTTCATCCATGTTAAAAATGATTAAATAGTTGTTTGCATTAATTTGCACAAAGGACATGTTAAAATGGTTTATTTCATAAATAAATAACCGTAGCTCGGATTTAAATGTTCTTTATATGTAAATGGTGTAGAAGATGCATAGATTGAAGTGGTGCACTTTATTTCCCTGTTTAACAACACTAAAAATTGTGTTTAGGTAGAACAGTACCAAATTCAAAATATGCATGTGAGGATTTTTCTGGAAATGTTATATGTTTTTTTGATGGAATTGAAAATGGGAGAGAACTCCCACCGTATATTTTCATATATCTATATAAATGGGGTGTTTACATAGACATATAGTTCACACACACATAATCTCCACTCCTGGTGTCACCAGAAGGGGTGGGAAGCTACTCCATATCTACTGATTTGCACTAGGTTGTGTTTATTACAAGGGTGGAAAAAAGAAAAGACTCAACTAAGTGTGTCACGGTAGGAGAGCAGGGCAGCTCTATGGGCTACCTTAACTCTATGTTGTAAAAGCCCCAGATCTTCCTTGAAGCGAGCAAACCAAGATGCAATGCTGGGGGCAACACCTCTGAAGTGTTTGGTATTTCTTTCTTTCCACAAGCTCCATGCAGCAGTCAAGAATATTTCGGTGAAGAAGGGGTTCGGCCAATCTGTTTGGGCATTTTGTAAGGCAGCGAACCTGTTTTCAAAACCAGGCCAATCAATATGCAGCTTGGCCCAACACCTCTTGCTGAACTGGCACATAAAAACCATGTGCTCCTGTGTCTCTTCAATTTTTTGCCCGCAAAGAGACAGGTAAAATCATCACCAATGTTATAGTGTCTCCTCCGAAGCATGTCACGTGTGTTGAACCTATCATGTAGCAGCAACCAGCCAAATACTTTGATCTTCATCGTGCAGTTGGATTTCCAAAGACACCGAAAGGCAGGGTGAACTATTTCATCATGAAAGAAGTTGTTGTAGTAGTCTTTCGATCTATATTCAGCAGCGCCCCAGGTGTAGTGCCAGATGTTAGTCAAAGCTGTTGAAGGATATAAGTTGGACGAGGCCTGCTGAATATCCTGCACCTCACTAAGAGCAAGAGGGGATAGTGGTAGGTGAAAGGTTTCATGCAGATCGGTGGTGGCCCAGAAGTCATCAACCGTCATATCCTCACGTGAAGCAAAGGAGAAAGCACATGGGTGTGAGGATTCAAGCACATAATGACACCATAGGTCTTTCCAAACCAGCGTAGTTGTGCCATCTTGTAACGCCCCGAGACCGACGCTTCAGAAGACTTCCATATTTTCGTGATCACCATGTGTTTCTTTTGTGTTTGCTCTTTTATTTTTGCATTGCATCATGTCATCATGCCATCATGTCATTAATCTTTGCATCGCAACTCAACTAATAAATTGCATAGATGGTTGATCTATTTAAATCGAGGGAAGGGTGACTTCTCTTTATAACATATCCTCCAATATTAGGGAGCTATATTAAATATTTCTTTAATTTGGAAATCACCATAACACACTTGCAAATTATATCACATGCCGTTGTTATCTCAATTCTTGGTCTCCAACCTTGCCCATAAATTCTTTCGTCATTTTCCGGAGCTCCACCAAAAATCTCAACATTTTTGGACACTTCAAAAACCAAATCCTAGTTCAAACCCATTTGAGTGAAATTCAAATGAGTTTGAATTTACATCTTTCAACCTTGGCCTTTTCTATTTTCTCGGAACAAGCACATTCTTGTGGGTCCGGGAAAATTATCCGCGTGTCCAATTTCTTCCCCAACACCTCCTTCCTTTCTTCTCCTTTTCTTCTTTGTTATTTTCTATTTCTAGAGAATAAGAGAGAGGGAGAAGAGAGCCCAGCAGCCTAGATCAGACCGGCCCATTTGCCCCTGGAGGCCCAGCTACCCCCGTTAACCCCAGCCTAATCCCACTTCTCTCCTCGATCCCCATCTCCCTCGCCCTCATTCCCTACAGTGCGTCGCCACCACCTACGCATGCTCGTGCCTCGCCCGATCCGCCGTAGTCAGCCAGCTCCGCCAGCCACCGTCGACCTTGCTGGCCGGCGAGCCTTCCCCCCTGTCGTCCCTGGCTCTTTCACCTTGACGGCCCCTCTCCTCCTCCGCACCTTCCCCTTGTCGCCTCCTCCCTCCGCTGCGCGCGAGGCCATTCAGCCCCGTGCCCCTGCCTTGACCCTGCTTCGCCTCTACACTGCGCCGCCCCACACCTCTCCACCTCCTCGCGCCGGCTACCCCGGAGCCGTGCCGCTCCTCCCGTCCCCGAGCGCCTTCCCCCACCTGCGCCTCCCTGCGTCATGCCCTGCTTCACCCACCTCGTCGGCAGGTTCCAGCCTTACCTCGAGTGCCCCCGCAACCACGCCCCTGCCGTCCCCTCGCCCTGCTGCCTCCTAGAGTGTCGCACCGTCGCCGTTCGTCTTCAACCGCGGGAGCGCAGTCCTCCTCCAACCTCGTCCAGATCCGGATGGCCTCTGCCGCCCTTGTCGTTCCTGGCCGGAACTGACTCCGGTGGCCTGTCCCCGTCGGAGTTGACCTCCACCGCAGGCCACCCGCGAAGCCTCAGGAGCAGTGTCGCTGCTGCCTTGCTTCTGCATCATTCGCCAAGTCTCGCTGGAGGCTACGCGCGAGCCCGCGTTGACTTCCCCTGCTCCACCAGCCTTCAAAATCGACACCCTGACGGAGACCGACAAGTACCACTACGCGGATTCGCCAAGTCCGACTACAAAGCGAAGACCATGCACCACTACTGTTCCTGTGGATTTTGGCAAGTACCCCTACGCACGGATACGCCAAGGTCGACTACGCCTGATGATACGACAAGTACCTTTATCGATGACTCGAACGTCTACGAACCGTGTACCATGACGAACATGTACGGCTACACGACGACGCGCCAAGACCCTAAACAACTACCGCCGCCGCCGTGTACCACTACTTCCTCTACCGTCGCCGTGAATGACTACTTCCACGACGTCCATGAACCACTACTTCCACTACGACCGTCCCGAGAACGTCTACTTCCCCTACACAGCATCGAACTCGATCCGCCCCGAAAATGCACGCTTCGAAGGTATAACCCGAGACGACACCCGTGTACGAATGCATGTGTGTTGTATGAGATGCTTGTGTTTGCACCGTGTCATGTTCCTTGTTTGCCATGCCGCCTTCCCGTGGGAACCCAGAATCTGGGAGCACCCCACCATCCTTGCATGACATACTCACGCCCACTTCCTTTTGCACTGATATCTCCGTGAGCTACCGGAACTGATATGTTGCCGTGGCATCATTTTCGGATTCGTTGCCGTGGCACCAGTTTTGTTCCGCCATGGTGACCAAATGCTTCATATCATGCTCATGTCAACATTTTCATAAAAATTGCATAAAACTTGCATATGTCATCCGCATCATGATAACAACATTTAAAATGGTTAAAATTGTTGTTTGCTTTAAATACTAAATGACATATGGGGATTTTTGGAATTGTTGTTTGTTGTTCCGACCTCATTTAAACTTGCCTAAATAGTTAGTTACTTATGCTTCACCTCTTGCCAAGTTTAATAACATTTAAAATTGTTGGGTACACAACCGAGAGAGAACTAAATAATTGATGTGGTGTTTTGTCAATATGCAACTCGTTGCATATTGAGCTCCACTTAACTTGTAGTATTGTTTGTTGCACTCGATATCACTTCTTCTTGGACTCATTCTTCTTCCTTGCGGGATCTCAGGCAAGATGACCATTACCCTCGATATCACTTCTATCTTTGCTTGCTACTTGCTTCGTTCTATCACTATGTTGTGCTACCTATCCTTGTTTATCAAGCCTCCCAAATTGCCATGTCAGCCTCTAACCTTTTTCACCCTTCCTAGCAAACCGTTGCTTGGCTATGTTATCGCTTTTGCTCAGCCCCTCTTATAGCATTGTTAGTTGCAGGTGAAGTTGGAGATTGCTCCATGACGGACAGGATTATGTTGGGATATCACAATATCTCTTATTTAATTAATGCATCTATATACTTGGTAAAGGCTGGAAGACTCGGCCCTATGCCAGGTGTTTTGTTCCACTCTTGCCGCCCTAGTTTCCGTCATACCGGTGTTATGTTCCTTGATTTTGCGTTCCTTACATGGTTGGGTGATTTATGGGACCCCCTTGACAGTTCGATTTGAATAAAACTCCTCCAGCAAGGCCCAACCTTGGTTTTAACATTTGCCACCTAAGCCTTTTTTCCCTTGGGTTCTGCAGACTCAAGGGTCATCTTTATTTTAAACACCCCAGGCCAGTGCTCCTTCGAGTGTTGGTCCGAACTAGAGCCACTTGCAGCGCCACCTCGGGGAAACTTGAGGGCTGGTTTTAGTTGTACGTAGTGTTCATCCGGTGTGCCCTGAGAACGAGATATGTGCAGCTCCTATCGGGATTTGTCGGCACATCGGGCGGCTTTGCTGGTCTTGTTTTACCATTGTCGAAATGTCTTATAAACCGGGATTCCGAGTTTGATCGGGTCTTCCTGGGAGAAGGAATATCCTTCGTTGACCGTGAGAGCTTGTGATGGGCTAAGTTGGGACACCCCTGCAGGGTTTAAACTTTCGAAAGCCGTGCCCGCGGTTATGCGGCAGATGGGAATTTGTTAATGTCCGGTTGTAGATAACTTGACACCAGATCCGAAATTAAACGCATCAACCGCGTGTGTAGCCGTGATGGTCTCTTTTCGGCGGAGTCCAGGAAGTGAACACGGTTTTGGGTTATGTTTGACATAAGTAGGAGTTTAGGATCACTTCTTGATCATTGCTAGCTTCACGTCCGTTCCGTTTGCTCTCTTCTCGCTCTTATTTGTGTATGTTAGCCACCATATATGCTTAGTCGCTGCTGCAACCTCACCACTTTACCCCTTCCTTTGCCATAAGCTTAAATAGTCTTGATCTCGCGGATTTTGAGATTGCTGAGTCCTCGTGACTCACCAGATACTATCACAACAGTTGCAGGTGCCGATGATACCAGTGCAGGTGATGCAACCGAGCTCAGATGGGAGCTCAACGAAGATCTTGGTCCTTGCTATGTTTTGTTTCATGTTGATCAGTAGTGCAGCCCAGTTGGGACGATCGGGGATCTAGCAGTTGGGTTATCTTCTTTTCTTTTGGCTTCGTCCGTAGTCGGACTATGTGTGTATTCTGAATGATGTATGAATTATATGTTCATTGTGTGAAGTGGCAATTGTAAGCCAACTCTTTATCCCATTCTTGTTCATTACATGGGATTGTGTGAAGATGACCCTTCTTGCGACAAAACCACAATGCGGTTATGCCTCTAAGTCGGGCTTCGACACGTGGGAGATATAGCCACATCGTGGGTGTTACAAGTTGGTAATAAGAGCCATCCCCGACTTAGGAGCCCCCTGCTTGATCGAATCGATGGCGTTGTTGAGTCTAGAACAAAACTATTTTGAGTCTTAGGATTATATATATCGGAGAGTAGGATTCTTTTTACTCCTCAGTCCCTTCGTCGCTCTGGTGAGGCCTCCTGACATAGATGTTTTGTCTTTCCTCTCCTCAAATTTCACTAAAACAAATTTAGGATCACACGGGTATCTTGGGATCATTCCGATATTCTTATGACGAGAACATTGTTCTTGGTGCCTCCTGACATTTAGGGGTTGTGGCAGTGTCCCGGGGAGTTGAGCTCCGAGGTGTCGTCGTCATAATTTTATCGTTGCAGTTCTGGAATACCTGAGTTTTGCCGACATAGAAAATCTCTTTTATGCAGTTGTTGGTGACATAACCTCGACACCACCCAGTACTGGGGCGGGAGTTTGGGAGTATTGCCATAGCTTGTATAATGGATGCTTTTCGAAGGTTGAGGTACACGATTTCTGAAGGTTTCTTGGTTATGTGTTGACGGATGGATACAGCTTGGATGTAGGAATTGTTAGTTTTGGGTGAGATATATATTGCTTCCCCTGTATCCCCAACACCAGATTGCATAACCAGAAAGTTTCGGGAGTTTTATAGGTGGGAATTCAAGTAGCTCTAGTTTTTTTTCTTTCAGACAGATGCATGATATGAGATTGGGGTTCGACGTCTAGTGGTCCGCCTTTCCACGGTCATTTTTACAGTGGTCTCGTTGTGTCTTAAAGAACCCTTGGCTATGCTGGTTCGGGGACACTTGTATGTCATGTGCACTGCCTTGTACATGATGGTGTTGTACGATCGAGCTCGTGTGGGCCCCACCACGAAAACTTCGGACGGAATCTCTATCATATGTTTGTTCCGGCTTATTCTGCAAGCCAAATCCTTTGTTTTGTTTTATTTGTGGTATTCGAGTTGCTTCGAAGTCAAATGTTCAATCCATACCTTTCATAAACGGTGTTCTCATATTGCTATGTGAATACTTATCCTTCTTGATCATCGAGGTTGTCATGTTAATTCTTTTCCTACCGGCGTGCTTCTCTTCAAGTGGATCCGACCATTCTCCCCATCCACAAGATCATTTCTAAGTTTTCTCAACAGTGTTTGTTTCATCCGTCCCAAGTTGCCTTTGTTTTCCCGCCCTCCCACCCTTTTTCTTCAAGGACTCGGATTTCTTAATCATGTATCCCTTCTATTTGTGAGAAGTCTCTTCATTCGTTTCTTTCAATGTTCTTATCCGGTGATTCTTAGGAAGATACTAACGGAGCTTCAAGTTTATTATTCTTTGTTCTCTTTTCTTCTTCGGTGGATCCAATTCAAGCTTTGTCAAGCATATCCTTTACACGTTTCAAATGTTTTCCCATGCCGGTGCACCTCTTAATTGCTCACCTCTCTCTATGCGTATCCGGAGTGCTAAAGATATCTCAGAAGAATCATGTTTCCATTCTCAATCCGTTCAAGTACTTCGAGGTTTTTCTCTCATTCAAGCTATTTAATTCTACCGGTGCAATCTCTATTTCAAGCAATCCTTCAACAATGGTTCTTTCGAGTGGGTCCTAACCCACAGGTTCTTTTCCAAGATCTTACCTAACTCTTCTAACTTATCCGGAGCGATTCTCAAATTCTTTCAAAGTTTGACGTAACAATGAATCTCATCAGTCAGATGTTTTCCAAGATCGGTTTCAAATTATTTTCCTTGTTGGCTCAACCTCTTTGTTTTTCATTCTCCTGGAGTATCTCAACAATTCATGGTGGTTCTCATCATCATACTCAACATTTGAAGACCGAAGAAGGATTTCTCTTAAATCTTGCTCCATTCTCTTCAAGATTCATGGTTCTAGCTTGATGCCATACTTTCATAATTGTTTTGATTGTGAAAATTCTTTTCACCCATCCAGAGCATTTCATGAGTTGTTTCCATTTCTTTCCTCCGAAGGCCATCATGTCATAATTCTTCATTCTCAGCATGTAGCTATCGTTCTCCAAATCTTACCGGTGGATCGTTCAAATATCCTCTAATCAGTTCATGGCCTCTTCGTTCTCATGTATCTAAATCCCCTCAAGTATCTTCGTTCGTTTTCCAATTCTTCTCGGTGATTTGTGCCTTTGTTACTCTCATTTTCAATTCTTACGGTGGTTCATTCAAGATTTCTCTTCCTTCGTTATCGTATCAATTCATTCATTCTTTCATTGTTTCAATCCCACCGGTGGTTCCATCAATACCTTCTCAAGCTTGCGCGATATCTCTCTTAATTTTTTTCTACGAGAATAAGTAGTATGCCAAATCCGTTGCTTGTCATCAATTTAAATTGGTGAAGGATACGCATAACATAATTCTTATTATTGTTTCATCCAAGTGATCTAGTTTCTTCTTTCCAGAGTTGTTCATCATGTCACATTTCTCGGTTCGAGATGCTTCATCTTTTCTTTTCCCGAGTTCCAAGTTTTCTCGGTTATATCGTCGCGAAGCTCCATCTAAATCATTGCAAGGATTCACCTTGTGTTTTCAACTTCTCTTTCTTTCTATCATCCTTTTATTACCGGAGTTCTTCATGGAGGCTCAACATGGTGTTCATCAAGGATTCTTTTCATTCTTCAATTGTTCTTCAAGATTTCTCTCGAAGTTATGACCCTCCAAGCTATACTCAAAAATAAACATGGTGCCCAACACATGTTTTTTTCTGAGGAGTTCAAGTATTCTTCATCTTGCATTCCGAAGTGCAATTCTCTCTATCTTATCTTTTGAGGTGGTGTTATATCATTCTTGACAATTTTGATTCATGTTTCGCGATTCACATGTTGTCAAGAACGAGGTATTTTAAATCCATCAATCACTTCGTTGGAGTTATCTTGGTATAGATTTCACGTAAAGCCTTCCCTAAGGAATGTTGTATTGTGGTGCTTATCAATGATCCAAGTTTTCTCCTATCCTCTCGGCAAAAGCAGTTTTCATCTCTTCGTTGATCTCAAGCAAGCAATTGTTTCCGTTAGTGGCCGGTTGTCACCTCATAATTTTGAGATGTTTTCCATAAGCCCACAACAAGCTTATCCTTTCGTTGTTGATAATCCAACAACTCCGTTCTAGCATTTCCTATAAGCGTGCTCTTTCAAGATCAAGTTTTCCTCCGTTCATTCCATTCCATTTTTTCATTTCTTCCGGAGGCATTGTGATGTTGTGCTCTTCACCCATCACGTCGTTTTGTCAAGTTCATGTTATTTTCTTGCTTATCCATTTAACCGGAGTGTTGTGTTCTCATTCAAGTTCTTTCATCTTATCAAGTTTTGCCTCTCTTTTCTACCGGATTGCTGTCTGAAATCCTTCTTACCCATTGTGCCATTCTTTCAATAGTTCCGGAGGCAGTGTGTTGTTGATTTCATCAAGTATCATCCCATCTTCTCAAGTTCATGTTAATTCCTTCCATTTTCAGTCGGAGTACTGTCCAAATTATATCATTCTTATTCATTCTTATCTTGTTTTAACCGGAGTGGTTTCGAATTCTATCTTGTCCATTAAACTCTTGATTCATGTCTTTGCAACCTTCAAGTTCTTGTAATGTTCCTTGTTCCTCTTTTCTAACGAATTGTTTGCAATCTCGTTCATCTCCTTTGTATTCTTTCTTTCAATTGCTCAACGTCTCAAGGTTCGTGGTTTCACTCGTTCGTCAAAGAAGCAACTTAGTTTTACCTCTTCTCTTCCTCTTCCGTTTCTCTCCGGTGCCATCCCAGATCTCGGGACGAGATCCTCTTGTAGTGGTGGAGTGTTGTAACGCCCCGAGACCGACGCTTCAGAAGACTTCCATATTTTCGTGATCACCGTGTGTTTCTTTTGTGTTTGCTCTTTTATTTTTGCATTGCATCATGTCATCATGCCATCATGTCATTAATCTTTGCATCGCAACTCAACTAATAAATGGCATAGATGGTTGATCTATTTAAATCGAGGGAAGGGTGACTTCTCTTTATAACATATCCTCCCAATATTAGGGAGCTATATTAAATATTTCTTTAATTTGTAAATCACCATAACACACTTGCAAATTATATCACATGCCGTTGTTATCTCAATTCTTGGTCTCCAACCTTGCCCATAAATTCTTTCGTCATTTTCCGGAGCTCCACCAAAAATCTCAACATTTTTGGACACTTCAAAAACCAAATCCTAGTTCAAACCCATTTGAGTGAAATTCAAATGAGTTTGAATTTACATCTTTCAACCTTGGCCTTTTCTATTTTCTCGGAACAAGCACATTCTTGTGGGTCCAGGAAAATTATCCGCGTGTCCAATTTCTTCCCCAACACCTCCTTCCTTTATTCTCCTTTTCTTCTTTGTTATTTTCTATTTCTAGAGAATAAGAGAGGGGGAGAAGAGAGCCTAGCAGCCTAGACCAGACCCGCCCATTTGCCCTTGGAGGCCCAGCTACCCCCGTTAACCCTAGCCTGATCCCACTTCTCTCCTCGGTCCCCATCTCCCTCGCCCTCATTCCCTACAGTGTGTCGCCACCACCTACGCACGCTCGTGCCTCGCCCGATCCGCCGCAGTCAGCCAGCTCTGCCAGCCGCCGTCGACCTCGCTGGCCGGCGAGCCTTCCCCCTGCCGTCCCTGGCTCTTTCACCTTGCCGGCCCCTCTCCTCCTCCGCACCTTCCCCTCGTCGCCTCCTCCCTCCGCTGCGCGCGAGGCCATTCAGCCCCGTTCCCCTGCCTCGACCCTGCTTTGCCTCTGCACCGCGCCGCCCCGCGCCTCTCCACCTCCTCACGCCGGCTACCCCGGAGCCATGCCGCTCCTCCCGTCCCCGAGCGCCTTCCCCCACCTGCGCCTCCCTGCGTCATGCCCTGCTTCACCCACCTCGCCGGCAGGTTCCAGCCCTGCCTCGAGTGCCCCCGCGACCACGCCCCTGCCGTCCCCTCGCCCTGCTGCCTCCTAGAGTGCCGCACGGTCGGCGTTCGTCTTCAACCGCGGGAGCGCAGTCCTCCTCCAACCTAGTATAGATTCGGATGGCCTCCGCCGCCCTTGCCGTTCCCGGCCGGAATTGACTCCAGTGGCATGTCCCCGTCAGAGTTGACCTCCACCGCAGGTCACCCGCGAAGCCTCAGGAGCAGTGCCGCTGCTGCCTTGCTTCTGCATCATTCGCCAAGTCCCGCTGGAGGCCACGCGCGAGCCCGCGTTGACTTCCCCTGCTCCACCAGCCTTCAACCTCGGCGCCCTGACCGAGACCAACAAGTACCACTATGCAGATTCGCCAAGTCCGACTACAAAGCAAAGACCATGCACCACTACTGTTCTTGTGGATTTTGGCAAGTACCCCTACGCACGGATACGCCAAGGTCGACTACGCCTGATGATACGACAAGTACCTCTACCAATGACTCGAACGTCTACGAATCGTGTACCACGACGAACATGTACGGCTACACGACGACCCGCCAAGACCCTGAACAACTACTGGCGCCGCCGTGTACCACTACTTCCTCTACCGTCGCCGTGAACGACTACTTCCACGACGTCCGTGAACCACTACTTCCACTACGACCGTCCCGAGAATGTCTACTTCCCCTACACCGCATCAAACTCGATCCGCCCCAAAAATGCACGCTTCGAAGGTATGACCCGAGACGACGCCCGCGTATGTATGCATGTGTGTTGTATGAGATGCTCGTGTTTGCACCGTGTCCGAGAGAGGTCTTTGCACGTTCCTCGTTTTCCATGTCGCCTTCCCGTGGGAACCCGGAATCCGGGAGCACCCCACCATCCTTGCATGACACGCTCACGCCCACTTCCTTTTGCACCTATATCTCCGTGAGCTACCGGAACTGATATGTTGCCGTGGCATCATTTTTGGATTCATTGCCCTGGCACCCGTTTTGTTCCGCCATGGTGACCAAATGCTTCATATCATGCTCATGTCAACATTTTCATAAAAATTGCATAAAACTTGCATATGTCATCCGCATCATGATAACAACATTTAAAATGGTTAAAATTGTTGTTTGCTTTAAATACTAAATGACATATGGGGATTTTTGGAATTGTTGTTTGTTGTTCCCGCCTCATTTAAACTTGCCTAAATAGTTAGTTTACTTATTCTTCACCTCTTGCCATGTTTAATAACATTTAATATTATTGGGTACATAACCGAGAGAGAACTAAATAATTGATGTGGTGTTTTGTCAATATGCAACTCGTTGCATATTGAGCTCCACTTAACTTGTAGTATTGTTTGTTACACTTTTCCATGCCATGCCTCTTTAAACCGGACATGCATCATACTTGATTGTGCATCATGCCATGTTTATGTGATGTTTGTTTACCATGTTGTTTGCTTCTTTCCGGTTTGCTTCTCTCGTTAGCTTCGGTTTCGTTCCGGAGTTTTGAGGATTCGTTCGACTACATCCGTTTGTCTTCTTCTTGGACTCGTTCTTCTTCCTTGCGGGATCTCAGGCAAGATGACCATTACCCTCGATATCACTTCTATCTTTGCTTGCTAGTTGCTTCGTTCTATCGCTATGCTATGCTACCTATCCCTTGTTTATCAAGCGTCCCAAATTGCCATGTCAGCCTCTAACCTTTTTCACCCTTCCTAGCAAACCGTTGCTTGGCTATGTTACCGCTTTTGCTCAGCCCCTCTTATAGCATTGTTAGTTGCAGGTGAAGTTGAAGATTGCTCCATGATGGACAGGATTATGTTGGGATATCACAATATCTCTTATTTAATTAATGCATCTATATACTTGGTAAAGGGTGGAAGACTCGGCCTTATGCCTGGTGTTTTGTTCCACTCTTGCCGCCCTAGTTTCCGTCATACCGGTGTTATGTTCCTTGATTTTGCGTTCCTTACACGGTTGGGTGATTTATGGGACCCCCTTGACAGTTTGCTTTGAATAAAACTCCTCCAGCAAGGCCCAACCTTGGTTTTAACATTTGCCACCTAAGCTTTTTTTCCCTTGGGTTCTGCAGACTCAAGGGTCATCT
>NC_041387.1:300120208-300142890 GCF_002162155.2 Triticum dicoccoides | reverse complement strand
GAACTAGAGCCACTTGCAGCGCCACCTTGGGGGACTTGAGGGATGGTTTTAGTTGTACGTAGTGTTCATCCAGTGTGCCCTGAGAACGAGATATGTGTATCTCCTATCGGGATTTGTCGGCACATCGAGCGGCTTTGCTGGTCTTGTTTTACCATTGTCAAAATGTCTTGTAAACCGGGATTCCGAGTTTGACCGGGTCTTCCTGGGAGAAGGAATATCCTTCGTTGACCGTGAGAGCTTGTGATGGGCTAAGTTGGGACACCCCTCCAGGGTTTAAACTTCCGAAAGTCGTGCCCGCGTTTATGCGGCAGATGGGAATTTGTTAATGTCCGGTTGTAGATAACTTGACACCAGATCCGAATTAAAATGCATCAACCGCGTGTGTAGCCGTGATGGTCTCTTTTCGGCGGAGTCCGGGAAGTGAACACGGTTTTGGGTGATGTTTGACGTAAGTAGGAGTTCAGGATCACTTCTTGATCATTGCTAGCTTCACGACCATTTCGTTTGCTCTCTTCTCGCTCTTATTTGCGTATGTCAGCCACCATATATGCTTAGTCGCAGCTGCAACCTCACCACTTTACCCCTTCCTTTCCCATAAGCTTAAATAGTCTTGATCTCGCGGGTTTTGAGATTGCTGAGTCCTCGTGACTCACCAGATACTATCACAACAGTTGCAGGTGCCGATGATACCAGTGCAGGTGATGCAACCGAGCTCAGATGGGAGCTCAACGAAGATCTTGGTCGTTGCTATGTTTTGTTTCATGTTGATCAGTAGTGGAGCCCAGTTGGGATGATCGAGGATCTAGCAGTTGGGTTATCTTCTTTTCTTTTGGCTTCGTCCGTAGTCGGACTATGTGTGTATTCTGAATGATGTATGAATTATATGTTCATTGTGTGTAGTGGCGATTGTAAGCCAACTCTTTATCCCATTCTTGTTCATTACATGGGATTGTGTGAAGATGACCCTTCTTGCGACAAAACCACAATGCGGTTATGCCTCTAAGTCGTGCTTCGACACGTGGGAGATATAGCCGCATCGTGGGTGTTACACATCTACCACTTGGACATGAGAAATTCCTCTATAGATATGGGTTAACCTAAGGATGTATTTCCACCAAAAGGATCCAACCTAGTCCACCGCATGTGGCACTTGATTAACATATTGGTTATCCCAAAGCATTTTGACCCATGGAACGGCATGCTTGTTATAGAATTTGTGCAGAAATTTCAGCAAGAGAGCTTCATTGTGGATTTTGATGTTAATCACCCCTAGCCCACCTTTGCTTTTGGGCCTACACACCAACTCCCATGCCGCCAGGGAATTGCACTTGTCACCTTGATCAGTTTTCTTCGTCAAAAGACATCTCCTTCTAATCTTGTCCAAGATTTCAATGAGTTTGGGAGGGAACTTGAGCGTGCACATGGCAAAAACCAGAAGGGAGGTGACAGATGCATTAAGCCAGGAGAGCCTCCCCCCATAAGACATCATGGCGATGGTGGCAGTGTGGCGACACTCCAATTTGCAAACTAAGGGCATGAACTCTTGGATTGTAGGCTTGGTTGTGCCAAGGGGTAGACCAAGATAGTTAAACGGCATCGTACCAACATTGCATCTAAAGATATTGGCTAAGCCAGCAGTAGAGCTAGCATCAAGGTTTATTGGTATAAGCGTGGACTTGTGAGAGTTGATCTTGAGGACGATGGAGGACGCATAGTCAGAAAGAATTTCCTTGACACGAAGCGCTTGATTAGGGAAAGCAGGCCAAACAAGGAGGGTGTCATCGGCGTATTGAATGACCGGGTAGTCAATTTGCCCATTACAAGGGAAAGTTAAGCGGAGATCTCCTTGTCCGAATGCATCGTTGAATATGGCTTGTAAGAGCTCAGCTACAAGGACAAAGATGAGGGGGACAAGGGGTCGCCTTGCCTCACACCGCATTGGCGAAGGAACTGACTTCCAGAGACACCATTAAGAAGGACAGACGAGCGATTCGAGGAAAAGAGACACTTGATCCAAGAGATCCACTTGTCATTAAAACCCATTTGCTGCATGATGTTAATCATCGGCTCGTGCACAATAGTGTCGAATGCTTTGGCAAAATCGATCTTAAGAAGGATTATTGGCCGACCTGAGCTTTGACATTGGTGCAGATATTAATATGCCCATGCAAGACAATCTTGAATAGTGCGGCCCTTGATAAACCCATATTGATTACGGTGAATAAGGGTAAGAATGACGCGTTGTAGTCTGTCAACCATCAGCTTGGTGAGTAACTTAAGGCAGCAATTTAGCAACATAATAGGTCTGTAGTCATTGATCGTCTCAGGTGAGTTGATATTCGGTATGAGTGTGATGAGACCGTCATTGATACTTGTCACGTCAAGCGTACCATTATAGAACTGCTCACATAGGGCATAGAAATCGTGTCGTATAATGGGCCAATAGGCCATCAAAAATGCCCCACTGAAACCATCAGGGCCAGGCGCACGGTCAGGAGGCATGCCCTTAACAACACAATCAATTTCTTCATGAGTGAAAGGGGTGGTGAGCTGGTCAAGATTGGTCGCGCATGGAATGAGGGAGGGTAGATCAAATTTCGTATCAGAGGGGGAAACCATCCCTAGACGGGTTTTGTAAGAATGAAATAAGAAGAGGGGGAAATGTTATATGTTGTTCCGGCCTAATTTAAAATTGTTTAGATAGTATAGTTTTAATGTGTTGCACCTCATGCCATGTTAACCAGCATTTAATCTTGCCTTATACATAAACGAGACCAAACTGAATAATCGAATGTGGTGTCTCGTCAATATGCAACTCGTTGCATATTGAGCTCCACTTAAATTGTAGTATTGTTTGGTGCACTTTGCCATGCCATGCCTATTTAAATTGGACATGCATCATACTTGGTTGAGCATCATGTCATGTTTATGCGTGTGTGTTTACCATGTTGTTTGCTTCTTCTCGGTTGTGCTTCTTCTCGATAGTTCATGTATTGTCGCGACTGCGAGGATTTGTTCAACTATGCTTGGTTCGTCTATGCCTGTTCGTATTCTTCATGGACTCGGTCTTCTTCCTAGAGGGATTTCAGGCAAGATGACTGTCACCTTGGATCTCACTACTATCTCTGCTATGCTAGTTGTCTCGATGCTATCGCTATGTCGCGCTACCTACCACTTGTTTATTGAGCCTCCCAAATTGCCATGAAAAGCCTCTAACCTTTTCCACCATCCCAGCAAACCATTGTTTGGCTATGTTACCGCTTTGCTCAGCCCCTCTTATAGCGTTCCTAGTTGCAGGTGCAGTTGCAGGTTGTTCCATGTTGGGACATGGATATCATGGGATATCACAATATCTCTTATTTAATTAATGCACATATATACTTGGTAAAAGGTGGAAGGTTCGGCCTTTTGCCTGGTGTTTTGTTCCACTCTTGCCGCCTTAGTTTCCGTCATACCACTGTTATGTTCCTTGATTTTGTGTTCCTTTTCTAGTGACAGCAGGGGCAGCAAGGCACGTATTGTATTGTTGCCATCTAGGATAAAAAGATGGGGTTTATATCATATTGCTTGAGTTTATCCCTCTACATCATGTCATCTTTCTTAATGTGTTACTCTGTTCTTCATGAACTTTATACTCTAGATGCAGGAAGGAGTCGGTTGATGTGTGGAGTAATAGTAGTAGATGCAGGCAGGAGTCGGTCTACTTATCACGGACGTGATGCCTATATACATGATCATGCCTAGATACTCTCATAACTATGTGCTTTTCTATCAATTGCTCGACAGTAATTTGTTCACCCACCGTAATACTTATGCTATCTTGAGAGAAGACACTAGTGAAACCTATGGCCCCGGGTCTATCTTTTATCATATAAATTTTCCATCTACTTTTATTTGCATCTTTTGTTTTCCAATCTATATCATAAAAATACCAAAACTATTTATCTTATCTTATTATCTCTATCAGATCTCACTTTCGCAAGTTACCGTGAAGGGATTGACAACCCCTTTATCGCGTTGGTTGCGAGGTTCTTGTTTGTTTGTGTAGGTGCGTGAGACTTTTGAGGAGCCTCCTACTGGAGTGATACCTTGGTTCTCAAAAACTGAGGAAAATACTTACGCTACTTTGCTGCATTAGCCTTTCCTCTTCAAGGAAAAAACCAACGCATGCTCAAGAGGTAGCACAAGGTAGCAAGTAACAAAAGTGAGCGAAAGCGGTATTGCAATGCTTCGAAACAAGGCCTAGGGTTCATACTTTCACCAGTGCAAGTTCTCTGAACAATTATAACATAATTAGATCATATAACAATCCCTCAACGTGCAACAAAGAGTCACTCCAAAGTCACTAATAGCAGAGAACAAACAAAGAGATTATTGTAGGATACAAAACCACCTCAAAGTTATTCTTTCCGATCAATCCATTGGGCTATTCCTATAAGTGTCACAAATAGCCCTAGAGTTCGTAGTAAAATAACCCCTTGCTGTTTTTTATTGTTCGCACTACAAAAACTCATATCTAGTATCCATACTACACTTTTATCACCATCTCTTTGCCGAACTAATGCACATATACAATTTGCCATTGTATTGGGTGTGTTGGGGACACAAGAGATTTCTTTTATTTGAGTGCAGTGTTGCTTGAGAGATACTATCTTCATCCTACGCCTCCCGCAGATTGATAAACCTTAGGTCATCCACTTGAGGGAAAATTGCTACTGTCCTACAAAACTCTGCCCTTGGAGGCCCAACACGAGTCTACAAGAATAAAGTTGTGTAGTAGACATCAATCTTGTCTTTGTTGACTCAGCAGGGATGAGGAAACCCTTGCTCAGCGGGCCAAACAGGCCAAGCATGTGGTGGTGCCGGGCTATTCATAAGCGTGGGGCTGGCGGGGGATACAACACGGGATCCTGTGCCTAGCCCCCAATCCAGCCCCCGTTGCGAAGGCATGGGGCAATGTTCTCTCGCTCGTGGAGACGCGAGGAACGCCCTCCACCCCCCACCAAAGGAGTAAGCGAGAGCCAGCCAAGTGGGTCGCATCAAGAGGGGTCCACTTTGGCCCAAACTCAAGTAAGGGAATCACCGGCAAGAACCTCCACCAAGGGGTACGCCCGCGTCGAGATCACAACCACCAAAGTGGTGGTTGTGGATTGTGCACCGGCAGCTGACGTTGCCGGGAAAGGAGACATCCCTTTACAGCAGCCACCATCGGGTAATCCACTTGTCTTTGTTCCTACTGGCTTGAATTATTTTACTTCTTGGCCTTTGATTTAGTAGTATCTGGCTTCTCATTATCACATCTGCTGATTTCATTTGCAGCCCCGTCAACTGACAAACCTAAGCTCCTGGAGGAGGTGGCCAGTATTGGGAAGGACGCTGCCGAGGAAGCAGCCAGGATCGCTGCCGTGGAAGGCTAGGAACGGACTGTGAGGGATATCTAGGAAACCCCACGGGGAGACAAAGAAAATCCCCGACAGTACATCCGGCCCAGGTATAGTCATCGAGAAGAAATCCCCTCTCCGATCTATGGGCCCTTGTCAGATTTAGGGTTCCGGCAGACCCTTGAGGTTCGAACACTGGGGTGCGCACGGAGGTTTCGCCTTCTACCTACCTGTTCCTCACCGAATCGCTAGGATCTAAACTACGAGAAGAAAAACACAAGAGACACAGGATTTATACTGGTTCAGGCCACCATTGTGGTGTAATACCCTACTCCAGTGTGTGGTGTGGTGGATTGCATCTTAGGCTGATGATCAACAATACAAGGAAGAACAGCCTCGCGAGGGTCTGTTCTTGTGGTCTCTCTCTCTCTCTCTTTGTGCCGGCCGGATGGATCTATATCTCTTCCCTGTGGGTGGCTAGTCCTATTTATAGGCGGAGGCCCTGGGCCTCTTCCCAAATATTGAGCGGGAAGGGCGCCAACAATTGGCCAATTTGAAGGGGAACATCTAGTACACTTATCCTGACTAAAGTTGGTCCTCGCCTGTCAAAGGCTCTGGTGGTGACGCCGACTTGGGCTCCACAGTGACCTCCATCCTGCCGTTGGACTGGTCTTGGTCTTGTTGCACCGAAATGGATGCCTTTGCTTGATGCTCTCGCCTACGCTTGCTCCCCTTGCACCAAAGAGGAAAGAAGGACACTGCGCGGGCTGGCGCCCGTTCGGCGCCCTTGGTCATCATGGCTTGCGTCATGGGCACCTCGCGAGGTACCCCGCCTTGAACTCTCCGCCTCCTCGTGAGCTAGCCTGACGAGGTCGTGCCTGAGGAAGCTCCTTGTCATCTGCCCCGCGAGGCATGGCCCCTCGCGAGGGTCTTGAGCTTGTGCTGATGAAGATGGGCCGTGCTGGGCCCCCTTTGAGCCACGCCGCAGGCAGGCAAGTCTGGGGACCCCCGTTCCCAGAACGCCGACAGTAGCCCCCGGGCCCAAGGCGCGCCCGGACTTGGCCGAGTAGAGAGGCGAAAGGGCAAGTGTGAAGCGTCGCGGGCCCTAACAGCCTGCGGCCTTGGGCCGCGTGGCGGTTGATTGGACGTGGGCGTCTCCGCAACCGCACTAGTTGATAAGGAGCGGCATCTACCCTCTGCCTCCTTTGCTCTCTCCAGTTGCTCCTCAGATCCCCTTTCTTGCGCCTCTCCTTCCTTCCTTCAAAATCTCCAGATCTACTCCACCTGCGCGCCCTAGCCAGACATGGCGCCTCGCCAGGCCCCGGCCGGAGCTTGGTACTTGTCCGCCCTGGAATCGCCGAACGTGTCGGAGGCGAGCCTTGCCCGGGTGCGCCAGTTGGCAGCGGCACAGGGCGTCGACAGGGCGAAGGTGTTCAAGGCCGGCTCTGCCCTCCCTGAGGGCCAAGGAAGCACCTTCTATCCGCTCTTCGTGAGTGCCATTGTCGCTGGTCTGGTGCCTCCCTTCTCTGAGTTCTTCTTTTCCGTCCTCTGCCATTACAACCTTCAAGCTCTGCATCTCCACCCCAACTCTGTCCTCCTTCTGGCAATCTTCGCCTACTATTGCGAGGCTCACGTGGGGGTGAAGCCCTCAGTGGCCCTGCTGCGCCACTATTTCTACCTCCGGCCCTCTCGCGGTTCCGTCTCTGCCTGTGCGAGCTTCGTCGCGTATGGCAGCTCCATCGCCGTTTCGAATCCCGGGAAAAGGATTGAGGGCTTCAGGAGCAAGTGGGTCTTGGTTGATGCTGGGCGCATACACCCCCGGCTGGCCTTGCCCATGGGGCTCCCCTCGAGCTCCGACGCTGGTCTCGAGTGGAGCTTGCGGATCCCCGCGCAAGGCTGGTGTTGGAGAAGATGGATGCGGATCTGAGGCCGGCCAGCATGGCGGCGGCAAAGCTGACTGGTGCCTCGCTGCTGAGGGAGTTCCTGGAGCATCAGCTGGCTCCACTTCGTCAGTACTCGCTTCCGATGTGGAGGCCCCACCCGAGCCCCGCGGTCCTGGCCGACGAGGATCTGGCCGCGGTCCTCCAGTCTTTGGTCGGGGGAGACGTGGCAAGGTTGGAGGGCGCTCCGACACCCCTGTTCCTTCGTGAGGACTGGGAGCAGGTCGTGGGGTCCATGCCCGTCCTCAACCGGGACGGGCCTATGCTCGCGGAGGCTCCCGAGGACCTGGTGGACGTATCCTCTGGCGACTCCAGCGAAGAGAGGGAGGAAGGTGAGCGGGAAAAGGGGGCTAACTCCGAGGCAGAGTCAAGGGCTCCACCTCCTCGGCGCAAGTCCCGCACTCTCCGCCTCTCTTTGAGTGACGACGACGAGGATGATGGCAAGCAGGGCGGCGGGAACCTGCCCCCGGTTCCGAAGAAGGACCAGACTGGGCTGATCCCCCGCGGGTCCACCCCAGCCCCAAGGCGATCCGCAGGCGCCCCAACTGCACCCGCGCTCCTTGAGGCTGATCCTTGCAACCAGCTCTCGGGCTTCAAGTACGGCCGGAGGCTGCTCGAGTCTGCGGGCGACGACTTGTAAGTGCTTGATCCATGTCTTGTTTCTTGTTTCGTCGCTGAGGCTTGACGCTTGCATCTCCCGGCTAGGCTGGTGCCCACGGCAAAGAAGCCGAAGGGGGCTCCTGAGACTCCATCCGCGGCAGCGCCTCTGCTCGCAAAAGAAGATGAACGTGACGCGCGGGCCACTCCTGCCCAGGCATCCCTCCGAGGCCCTGCCGAGCCGGCTGGGGCGAGCTCGGCTCCTATGGCCCTGGCGACCCCTGAGGTGCCCCCGCTTGACGCCGTCGCCACAGCCGCTGGGGCGCAGCAGTCTTCGCCTTAGGACACCATGGTCACGCTGCCGCCTTCTTCTCCTACTCCGCCGACTGCTGCTTCCCCGTCTCCTCCTACTGTCCTGGATCGTGCTGCTGCCGAACTGGACCGTCTGCGGCGGGATCTTTTGAGCGCCGACCCTCATTTGGTGGCTGGGCGCTTGGAGCTAGCCTTTGGATGGATTCGCTCCGATGCTTCAATTCGGGCGGTGCTGGTCCAGGCCTCGACGGCCTGCGACGAGGAGAAGCAGGCCGTCCTTGGGGCGAAGGTTGCCCGCGACGCCGCCTTGGGGGAGGCGGCTAATGCCCTAGGTCGTTGCGAGGTGCTAGAGGGCGAGTTGAAGGGCCTGCAGGACCGGCTCGCCAAGGGGACTCGCCTTCGCCTAGAGCAGGAGGACGACATGAAGGCTCGCGAGGCGGCCGTCAAGGACTGGGACGCCAAGCTCAAGAAGTGCCATGACCACCTAGGCGCGCTGGAGCAAGATCTGGAGGCGAGGAAGGTTGAGTTGGACGGCAAGGCACGGGTTCTTGCCGAGGATCGTGTGGCCTTTGCGAAGATGGAGGAGAAGGCTTGAGCTTCACTGAAGACGCTTTATAAGAGCGTTCTGGAGAGCCCACTGGAGGGCGAGGAGGACGGCCCCGCCAAGCTGCTTCCTTTCCTGGTTCATGCCTTTGACGATGTCGCCCTCGGCCTCGGCCCTACGGCTGAGGCCGAGGCACGCGTCTTGTCTTCTACGGCACTGACGCGGGTGTTCACCCACATCTATCTTCGGGACCCCAACATCGACCTTGATAGCCTGCTGGAGCCGGTGAGTGGCGAGCATGCCGCTGCCGCTGCTGAGGCTGTGAAGGGTCGTGTAGAGGCTCTGCTGGGGAAGTTCCGGGCCTTCAGCACCAGGCCGAAGCGGAGTGCCGCTAGCCCGGTAGCTCCACAAGGCGAACCCGCTTCGCGCAATTCCACGGCCGGCAAGTGACTCCGTTGTGGCTCCCGCCCTGCTTTTAGTTTTTGCACATGTATGAGGCCTCGGGGAGGCGTTAAAACTTGCATTTGGTGCTGTGATAACAGTATGGACTATAATATTTGCTTTTGAATTCTTTGAAATTTGCGCTATTTCCTTCCTACTTGCTTGTGTCCTACGCCGGCAGAGCACGGCCCCGCGCATACCTCAGCCGCCGTTAGCCCCGACCGGAAACCAGGACGGGACCAAGGAGTGAGGGGCTACGTGACCAGTTAGGCTCCTGAGTCGCGATGCTCAGGAGTCCCCCTTGGCGCCCAAACAGCAAGTAGGGAGGTGAGATGTGGGGGTGGATCTACCGTTCTATGTCTGCAGAGCCCGGCCCCGCGCATACCTCAACCGCCGTTAACCTCGATCGGAAACCAGGACGGGACCAAGGAGTGAGGGGCTACGTGACCAGTTAGGCTCCTGAGTCGCGATGCTCAGGAGTCCCCCTTGATGCTCAAACGGCCTTCATACCTTGGCTCCTCTCGGGGAGGGACGCGTGACGAACCAGGCCCGGGGGGGCCTGGCTGGGTGGCGTGCGCCTGGGCGTGACCCAGGCGTAGCCCCCGTGCCCAGCCCCCTCGCGTGGCACTCCCGAGGGGAGGCGTTGCGATGAGGCTAGACACTGAGCTCTGGGCTCCCTGAGGTTGATGCGGCCCGGGGGGCCACCCTCAGTTGTTTATCACCAGCGCGGAGCATAGCGCTTCTGTATGCATACGGGCCTAGCCGCTCCTCGGCAGTGTCATCAGCCAGCGCGGAGCATGGTGCTTCCACTGGTGCGTGGGAGGGGGCTCCCCTCTGGGAGGAGCCCCCGGGGCGTGTACAACCCCGCCCTGACACGTGGCTGGCACGGTAGGGCTTGACGAGGTGTATCTGGGCACCCGTGAGCCAGCGCGGGACTCACGGGGCCCTACCTCAAGGCGGGTTGCGTGTGTTCCTGCAAATTTGGCTAGATGCCGATGCTCTACGTCCTCGCGTCCCGGCTCTCGGGCTGGTCTCAGCCGTCGCTGGTATGCCGGGGCGCGATGTCATGGGCAGACCAGAGGGTGAGGGCCAGAGAGCCGGTAGGATCCCTGAGTCGCGATGCTCAGGCACCCCCCTTTAACGCGCAATCTGGGTTAGATGTCAAAACTCTACGTCCTCGAGTCCCGGCTCTCGGGCTGGTCTGAGCCGTTGCTGGTGTGCCGGGGCGCGATGCCGTGAGCAGACCAGAGGGTGAGGGCCGGAGAGCCGGTAGGAGCCCTAAGTCGCGATGCTCAGGCACCCCCCCTTTAACGCGCAAGCTGGGTTAGATGTCAAAACTCTACGTCCTTGGGTCCCGGCTCTTGGACTGGTCTCAGCCGTCGCTGGTGTGCCGGGGCGCGATGCCGTGGGCAGACCAGAGGGTGAGGGCCGGAGAGCCGGTAGGAGCCCTGAGTCGTGATGCTCAGGCACCCCCCCTTTAACGCGCAAGCTTGCGACATCCAGGAAGAAGAAAGGTACCATGAACTGGCACCAAATAACAAGCATGACGGGTCGAAAACACGGCCCTAAGATAAATGCAAGAGGGGCACATGCCACTGGGTCTGACCCGAGCAGCTTGGGGATAATGCAGCCCGAGGGGCGCCCCCAGCAGGGTGAGCTAAGAACATGAAATAAGAGAGATACATGCCACAGGGACGGACCCACGCGGCCTGGGAATAATGCAGCCCTGAGGGTGCTCCCAGCTGGAAATGAAACTAGAAAGATGTCACCTGATGACGCTGAAGACGAAGGGGTGTTGATGCAGCAGACTCGATGGGCTGCTGGAGCAGATCCTCATGAGCCCCCAGGCCCTGGGGCCTCGGGAGGCTCCGGAGGCGCTGGTGGCTCCTCGCGGACCGTCTCCATCTCCACCAGGGATGTGGAACGCCTGACCTCTTGAGCCTCCAGGATGGCCCTCATGATGCGCCGGTACGTAGCAGCCGCGTTCGGCAAGCCGTAAGGCATGCGAACGTAACTGTGGGGCGGGCCCTCGCAGCGTCCCACTCGCGAAGGCCAGAGGCGCTCCTGAGACGCGGCTTGGTTGAGCCCTGGTATGTCGATGCAGATGCGCAGCCCACCATCCTCGCCTGGATGGGGGGCCACAGTGGGTAAGCGGCGACTGCCTCTCATGACCCTTGACTCCTGTAGCTCCTGAATGGCCTTGCTGATGAACTCCTGAGGGTTTGACCCTCCTTGCCTTGCTCCTTCTTGATGGAAACGTGCTTCGAAGCACGCCTCCACGTGGTGCCCAAGCGCCTCCCTCATGACCTTGGTGAGGTCGATGGCCCTCCAGGGGAGAGCCGCCGCCCTGCCTGACGAGGGCACCGGGCGCGCTTCCCTATGCGATGGCAGGAGGTTCCCCCTCAGCAGGCGCGGGCCCAGAGGGACCTGCCTCTTGAGGGGCCGGGCCGGTCGATGTCTTCTTCTTCTTGGGGGTGGCCTCGGGAAGCCTCCTGCTTCCGCGATCCGGGTCTTCCAGTGATGCGGCCTGAAAGGCTCTCTCTAGGGAGCAGACTGCGTCTCTCTCTTCGCAGGGCACCGTGATGACCCCGCCACTTCCTGGCATCTTGAGGACGTTGTAGCCATGGTGGGTTACGGCCATGAACTTGGGCAGCGCTGGGTACCCGAGGATGGCGTTGTACGACAGGCGAATGTGGGCGACGTCGAAGTCGATGAGCTCGGTGCGGTAATTGTCGCGTGCCCTGAAGGTGACAGGGAGGTGGACCTGCCCAATCGGGACGGTGGAACCGTCAGTGACTCCGGAGAAAGGCTTGGTGGGCTGAAGCTGACTGTAGGGTACTTGGAGATTGTTGAATGTTTCCACGGACAGGACGTTGAGCCCTGCCCCGCCATCGATGAGGGTCTTGGTGACTAGCACGTTGCTGATGATTGGGGAACAAAGCATCGGGAGGACTCCGGTTGTGGCCGCGCACTTGAGCTGATCCGCTGAGCTGAACGTGATGGCGCACGCCGACCACCTGAGAGGGCACGTGGCCTCGAGCTTGGGGAGGACTACATTCACTTTGCGGGCGAACTGCTTGAAGATGCGTTGAGAGGCTGGGGCTTGAGCTCCGCCTAGGATGCAGGCGATCACACGTGGTTCCTGGAAGCCCCCAGCCCCTTCGTCCTGATGACGGTCCTCATTTCTCCTTGGCTGCGGCAGTAGCGGAGGGAGGCCTGCGTTACCTTGCGGGTGATCCTCGCGAGGTTGATCCCTCCAGCCTCCCTCGCGAGGCGGGTCCTGCCAGTGATCCTCGCAAGGTTGGTCGCGCCGCCCTTGACGTGGGCCGCGGTCTTCCCAGCGTCCTGCGTTCCTTCCTCCTCCTCGGCCGTAGCCCCGGTCATTGCGGTCGAGACACCGGCCAGTCCGTCCTTCGCGCATGGCCCTGAGCTCTTGGCATTCATTGGTGTTGTGGGTGTGGAGGTCGTGGTACACGCAGTACCGACTGCCCTTGGAGGATTCGGGCTGATCTCTACCCCGCTTGGTGTCTGGTTCTGCCGCGAGCACGGCAGCCCCCTTGCGCTTCACGTCATTGGCCTTGGGCTTCTTCTCTTCAGGGTCTGCGGCAGGCAATTCGAGGAGGGAGAGACACCCTTCCTCAGCCCTGGCGCACTTGGTCGCCAGGTTGAACAGCTCCAAGGAAGTGCACAGATCTTCATGCATTGCGAGCTCCTCCTTCATCTTGACGTCACGCACGCCGTCAGAGAAGGCTAAGATGATGGCCTCCTCGGTCACCTTGCGAATCTTGAGGCGCACGTTGTTGAAGCGCTGGATGTACTTCTGCAGGGTTTCCCCCAGTTGTTAATTGATGCGGCGCATGTCGCTCATGACGGGTGGCCGGTCGCGAGTACCCTGGAAGTTGGCGATGAAGCGGGTGCGCATCTCGTCCCAGGAGGAGATCGTGCCTGGGGCCAGGTTCAGAAGCCAGGTGCGGGCCCCGTCCTTGAGAGCCATGGGAAACCAGTTCACCATGACCTTCTCGTCTCCGTTGGCAGCCTCGATGCCTAGCTCATAGAGCTGGAGGAACTCTGCAGGGTCTGCCGTGCCGTCGTAGCGAGGATGCAGGTCTGGCTTGAACTTGCCGGGCCACACGACGGTGCGTAGCTCGGTGGTGAAGGCGCGGTAGCCCGCTGTGGCCACAGGAGGCCTTGGAGGACGAAGGGCTCGGCCTTGCGGGTCCCCGTGTGCCGTAGCTGGGTGCAGCGTGGGGTCTTGACGTGCTGGAGCAGGAGCGTGGTCGGGACAAGCCGGAGCAGGGAGCGCTCGGGAAGCTTTTCGAGGGCGTGGGACCTCTTGGCAGCTCTGCTCCTACTGCGCTGGTTCCTGACGGGGCAGGTTCCGCCCAGGGGCCGCGCACCTTGGAGCTAGGGCACCTTCTTGAGGAGGAGGCGACTGACGCGCCCCAGGAGCTTCATTGCCCGCGCATGGCGGGGCGCGGTGCAGCGAGAAAGATGGCGCGGGGGAGCCCCCAGTGGCGCGGACGAGTTCGGCGACTCGGTCGAGCCACTCTTCATAGACGTCGTCGACTGGGCGGTAGCACAGGAGCTCGTTTGCCGCGATGAGCGCAGCTCGAGCTTCCATGGCCGCGCGGGGCGCGCGGGATGAAGAACCAGCGGGGGTGAGCGAGGGCGTAGCGGTGCGGCCGTCTCGCCTCATGGACGGGTGCTGGGACAATGCTTGCTGCTCGTTCCCCGCCGGGCCGGTGGCGGCGTTGACGGCAGGCGACGGGGAACGACGAGGGCGCCCACCAACGGGAGACGTCTGGGCGATGCGGGAAGCGAGGGCGGCTCGGCGCTCGGCGCGAACCCGGCGTGCGTCAGACATGGTCGCGACGGTCGGAGAAGAACAGGGCGACAGAAGACGAATTCCGGCGCACCCCTACCTGGCGCGCCAAATGTCGGATTTAGGGTTTCGGCAGACCCTTGAGGTTCGAACACTGGGGTGCGCGCGGAGGTTTCGCCTTCTACCTACCTGTTCCTCACCGAATTGCTAGGATCTAAACTACGAGAAGAACAACACAAGAGACACAGGATTTATACTGGTTCAGGCCACCATTGTGGTGTAATACCCTACTCCAGTGTGTGGTGTGGTGGATTGCCTCTTGGGCTGATGATCAACAATACAAGGAAGAACAGCCTCGCGAGGGTCTGTTCTTGTAGTCTCTCTCTCTTTGTGCCGGCCGGATGGATCTATATCTCTTCCCTGTGGGTGGCTAGTCCTATTTATAGGCGGAGGCCCTGGGCCTCTTCCCAAATATTGAGTGGGAAGGGCGCCAACAATTGGCCAATTTGAAGGGGAACATCTAGTACACTTATCCTGACTAAAGTTGGTCCTCGCCTGTCAAAGGCTCTGGTGGTGACGCCGACTTGGGCTCCACGGTGACCTCCATCCTGCCGTTGAACTGGTCTTGGTCTTGTTGCACCGAAATGGATGCCTTTGCTTGATGCTCTCACCTGCGCTTGCTCCCCTTGCACCAAAGAGGAAAGAAGGACACTACGCGGGCTGGCACCCGTCCGGCGCCCGTCCGGCGCCCTTGGTCGTCATGGCTTGCGTCATGGGTACCTTGTGAGGTACCCCACCTTGAACTCTCCGCCTCCTCGTGAGCCAGCCTGACGAGGCCGTGCCTGAGGAAGCTCCTTGTCATCCGCCCCGCGAGGCTTGGCCCCTCGCGAGGGTCTTGAGCTTGTGCTGATCAAGATGGGCCGTGCTGGGCCCCCTTTGAGCCACGCCGCAGGCCGCAGGCAGGCAAGTCTGGGGACCCCCGTTCCCAAAATGCCGACAGCCCTCTCCCCATGAACTATCCCCTGGCCGCAGCCTCGCACCCTTCTCTAAGTGGGCTGGCGTTAATTCTCGCTCAACCTAGGCTCGCAGCCCCCTGCTTATCAGCGGGTGCAGACTTTGATGAAGAGATCTGATGTATTCTGGCGCCGCTATCCCAGAGAGTCGAGGAAGCTGGCAATTCTGCTGATAGCGCCAAGGATTTAGCCTTCTTGGAATCCATGGCGGCAGGGTTCAAAGATGCGCAACACAGGTATAGCCTCAAGTGGCAAGCAATCAAAGAGCAGCGCTATTCTGTTGATCTCATGGACTTGAAGCTGGCGGATAAAGGCAATGAGTTGCGCGAGTGGTACAAGAAGCAGCCCATTCCCTTATGCGGCAAGAGGAGGTGTTGACTATGGCCAAGGAGTCATTGCTGCCCGGGAGGTCCGCTTGGCGGAGCGCGAAGTGCTTCTAAACACCAAGGAGAGGGACATCTCCTCTCGTGAAGGGAACCTCGAAGCCACTCTTCGCGGCAAGGACGAGGAACTAGAGGCCCTTGTTCAGTAGCGTACTAGGGATTTGGAGGACAGCCACAAGGCCACTCTTAGCGCGCTCACCCTCAAATCCTCAGCCCAACTGAAGAAGGTTACTGATGAGCTAGTCGCCGCCTCTCTCGCCAAGGCCAACCTTGACAACCAATTGAGCAAGCTGTCGAAGGACCTTGCCGGGAGTAGCAAGGAAATCATGGCCCTCAAAGAGGAAGCCCAGAAAGCAAAGGCTATCCTGGAAGAAGCGCAATCGCAACTTTCCTCTAAGAGCCAAGATCTCAACACCACTAATGACACCATCTCCAAAATGAAAGCCAGGCTTGCCTCCCTGGAGAAGGAGCTCGAATCTGCCGGTTGCCGCAAAAAACTGCTAATGACGGACCTGGCCAATGGCAGGACTCTCCAAAAAGATGCTGAAGATAAGCTTGAAAACCAGATTCAGCAGCGTGACCTCTGGATCAAGAGCATGGTCGACATCGCTGAACACCTCAATGCTCAGATTACAAAAAATGGACATGAAAAGCTGGGCCTTCTCTATTAGTAAGAATGAAGTTCCTAGTGTCAAGCTGACACTTTTCTTTGAAGGCTTGATCGAAGGGCTGAAGATGTACGAAGACGACAAGGCCGCCTGCTTTGGTGACGAATCCCGGAAGCTTGCTCGCAATGCTCTCTTCCTGGTCTTGAGCAACCTCGCCTTCTTCCACCAGACCTCAACCTTGCTGATGGCTTCAAGAAGCTGCCACCAGGTGCCGGCACTTCTTCCGCCATGGAGAAGGCCGACCCTCTTGCCGACAGGTTCCTCTCAGTCCCATAAGCTCAGGGAGATCGCCAGGTCTAGCCTTGAGATATTCTTGCTGCCGTGTTGCCTGTAATAAGACACAATATGTATCCCTTTTAGGCTCTGTACTGTTCTTGCTTTAATGCTTGTCGAACTGATATTTGTATGCGAACGCACACTATCCCTCTTATGTTTAACCATTGGTATTAGTATGGTTAGTTTCCTCGCGTACTTTGGTTGCCCGCCAACAGCATGCTGCCGCGATTGTTTTGAGGAACGAGTCCTTAGCATTCTACTGGCAAGGACACCCTGCCAGTGGGTTTTTCCTTAATAGTCCTTGATGCTGCCACCCACTTTGTTGAGCAGGCTCGAAATAAAGCAAGGGCACAGACAAATACAGTAAGGTTCCATCGTACGGAGGACTTGCCATAGGAAACCTCGGTTGCCCAAGGGATGCGCGAGTGCAAGCCCCGAAGAAAAGTCAATAAGCATGCCAACTTAGCTTTTGGCTATGCTCCCCTCCTGCAGGGGTGCATATTTGATTATGCATAGCATCTCCTCCTCCATGTGTGGTCGTCCTTCTCCTCCGCATCTCCTAGGGAGACCTGCACATATATCAATTTTCACCCTGAAAAGAGGGGAACCGGGAAGGAACATAAGGGAGGGACTATATAGTCCATTAGCCATGTGCCCAGCCCCGGCACGGACCGGAAGGGTCAGCATCAATACTTGCAACTAATGAAACATAGTGGAAAATGGAAAGAACTGGCTCCTCTCTCCTTTCCCTTTACTTCCAATGATCCCTCAGCAACTGGCTTGAAGGTCATGCTAGCGCATAGGGCTGTGCCGGGTTCGCCTGTCGGGGGTGCCAATCAATGGATTCGCACCAGCATTCAACTTAGGATTTACCCTGCGGGATAAATGCAGGACCGAGCTCCACGCAGTCTCATCGACGCTGGCGGCATCGCCCCTGCGCGACCCAATCATTGGCGAGTGAGAAGGAAGATAGAGACCAAGTACGCACCATTTTCTCGATCGTCTGCCCAAGCAGCACCTCTTGGGTGTGACACGCCGAGACCGACGCTCTAGATGCCTTCCTTTATTTTCGTTGTTGTCGTGTGTTTATTTTGTTTGTTGCATTATCATAATTATTTTGCCTATTTTATTCCTCTGTGTTGATGCCATGATCGTGTTGAGCGCTTTGTCATATCTTTGCTTCTTGCATCACGCTCATCTCACTTGTTATGTTGCATTGTGCCCTTGTTATTTTGCATTTCATCATGCTCACCATGTGCATTGTGAGTTTCATCTTGTTGTTTTACTTCCTCTATGTATGGTGCTGTTCTTAAACCCCTTTGATATCTCTCTCAAACCTAGCCATGCACCATCACCTCCTTCTTCTTTCAATTTGGCTATATTCCCAAAGTGGCATTTTTCAGGCCTAGATAAATGTCCACATTTTCCTATAAATCTTAGACCATGATTTCTACCTCTCTGTCAAATTTCATCTATCTTGGAGTTGTTTTGGTTGGGTTCAAAAATGGCACAAGTTTGAATTTTATTCAAACTTGTTTTATTTTTCGACCTCTAAAAATTCCCAAACCATTTTATTAAAATGGTGCACATCTCCAGGAGCATGAGGATATTCTGACCTCTCTCAAATACCTCTCCTAAGTCACTGGGTTTTTCCTTGGTATTTTACTGTTTAGTAAAATAGTTCAAAGAAAATAAATGGGAGAAGGGATAGAGAGCAGCGGCGCAGCTTCCAATAGCTTCAGCAACCCAGCAACCGAGCCGATCCAGCCCAACTCCTCTCTCCCTGGTAAATTTCCCAAATGCACAAAGCCGCCCCCACCTGTCATCCCCTCACTCCGCACCTTTTATTCCACCTCGATCTCTCTCTCTCACAATAACTCTCGGGAGAGAGCGCACACATGGCCACCGTGGCTACCACGGCGCCCACACCCTCCCTATAAAGCCCCAAGCCCAGGCCCTAGGGTTTCCCTCTTCCCCCTCTCGCGGCCGCCACAAGACCCAAGAGAAAACCTGGCCGGCGTCCGTTGTCATGCTCGCAGCCGGAGGGTGTCAAGCTCGTCTCCGACATGTCCATCTTCTTCCTCAACGTCCACTACGTATGTTCAGGCGTCTTCCCCACACTAGGTCACCTCCACTATGTCGCCAAGTTCGTCGTCATCTTCTCCCCTGCTTCGTGCTACTTCATAGACAACACCGGTCGGCGCCTTCCCTCGTCGCCTCCGTTCATCCACGAGCACGACCGACTACACCATCCTACCCACCGCGAGCTCTTCACCCTCCTGGACTTTACCTAGCGCTAGTTTTCGTCCTCTAGGTCCTGAGATATGCAAGGAGTTTGATCTCCATGAGCGCCATGGTAGCAGCTTCGTTAGCTCCTCTCCTTGGCCCCTTACACACGCACACCCTCACGTCGTTGCTCCACCACACGCACCCTGGCACGTTTCTGCACCCCCGCCGGTCCTCCGCAACCATGGTAGCTGTTGCTACTGGCTCCCGTCACCAGCGAGTCCCCGTCATGCGCACGCTTCAATTTTGGTCCTGGTCGTGATGCGCACATGCTATTTATTCTGTCGATCTCCCTTTGTATCACAAGGAGACAACTACCTCAGTGGCTAGAGCGGCCACTATTCTACCGAGGGGTCTGGGGATCAAATCCCAGGCGCCCCTGTTTTATATTTGCCCTATTTCTTTTTCATCTTGTTTCTATTATTTTCAGTCAGGTTCGCTCGAACTGTTGGTTCAGTTATAGTTTGTCTGCGATTTTTCTCAAGTGCACTTCTGTTGCAGATCAAGCCCTTTTCTTCTTTATGTAAGGCTGACCCCCTAAGTTAACACAAACTCATAGTCATCCGAGTGGTCGTCTCAGCGTGGGGTTCGAGTCCCAGGAGGCCCCTGTTTCATTTTATTTTTTGCTCCCACACACTCAGTCATTTCGGGCCAGATCCGTCTAGGGCCATGCACAGTGCATTGCATTCGGCCCGCAACGTTTTTTTTGTCTTATGTGATTTTGTCGTATATCTAGTGCATGCATAATTTCATAAATGCCATTAATTTGCATTGCTCATAATTAAATAACCATGCATCACACACAAAGTCATTTCGGGCCAGATCCGTCTGGGGCCTTGCACAGTACATTGCGTTCGGCCCGCAACGTTTTTTCTATTATGTGGTTTTGTCATATATCCAATGCTCGCATAATTTCAAAAATGCCATTAATTTGTATTGATCATAATTAAATAACCATGCATCAGTTTTAAACACGTCATATATGTAAAATGTTTAGAATTTCAGGTACTTTCACAATATCAAACTTTCATCCATGTTAAAGATGTTTAAATAGCTGTTTGCATTAATTTGCACAAAGGACATGTTAAAATGGTTTATTTCATAAATATATAACCGTAGCTCGAATTTAAATGTTCTTTATATGTAAATGGGGTAAAAAATGCATAGATTGACGTGGTGCGCTTTATTTCCCTGTTTAACAACACTAAAAATTGTGTTTAGGCAGAACAATACCAAATTCAAAATATGCATGTGGGGATTTTTCCGGAAATGTTATATGTTGTTCCGGCCTCCTTTAAAATTGCTCAGATAGTATAGTTTTAATGTGTTGCACCTCATGCCATGTTAACCAACATTTAATCCCGCCTTATACACAAACGAGAGCAAACTAAATAATCGAATGTGGTGTCTCGCCAATATGCAACTCGTTGCATATTAAGCTCCACTTAAATTGTAGTATTGTTTGGTGCACTTTGCCATGCCATGCCTATTTAAACTGGACATGCATCATACTTGGTTGAGCATCATGTCATGTTTATGCGTGTGTGTTTAGCATGTTGTTTGCTTCTTTCCGGTTGTGCTTCTTCTCGATAGTTCATGTTTCGTCGTGACCGTGAGGATTCGTTCGACTATGCTTGGTTCGTCTATGCCCGTTCGTCTTTGTAACGACCAGAACCTGATAAGATTTGATGTCTCTGTGCTCATTGTGCTAGTCCCTGGATCGACTCGCTAGCACACACAGTACATATGAATATCAAATAACAAGTGCATCATTTACTATAACGTATGATCCAGAATTTATAAAGTATTACAAACTGAATAGCACATGGCTAACTTATTCAATAATAACAACAGAAAGATAGCATAATAAACGATGAGTCCATCAATGCCCACTGGCAAAAAATGTTGAGTGAAGACTCGCGACCCTACTGTATCTCACTGATCATCTGAAAATCCTGCAAGATGATAAGTGCAGCCACAAAGGGTCAATACATTGAATATATTGGCAAATCACGCAATATGATAAATCAAACCTACATCCACAAGCAAAGTATGACAAACAAAATACTCAAGTTTGGTTTCACGTAAAACTACCTTCACCTACCTCCACAACATAGGCAAGGTGCAAACAACACAGATGATAAAGATCTTCAAGATGTCTCAAGTGCACTCAGTCCTGGCGCATTTTCTAGGGACAATAGAGCGCTCAGCTAGTGACGCATTCACATGAGAAAAAGCCCCGACAACTCAAGTGCGCTCAGTCCTGGCGCATTCTCTAGGGACAATAGAGCGCTCAGCCAGTGATGCATTCACTTGAGAAAAAGTCCCGAGCCTACAGGTATAAAGACTCACCACTTCCATGCATCACTCGACATATGTCCACGTCTACCATCACAAGCTACTCATACCATCACATAACACAGCTAATGCCAAAACATGACAACACGGGATACACATATCAGGCCAAACATATTTCATAGCATCAAACCACACATGATAGCAGAATATAGGATGAGCAAAATCAAAAGTGCAAACTTGCCTTGAACGTGTTGAAGTACTGTAATGCTTAATTCTGACCCGCTTCACACTCCGGACAATCTATACGATTAACGAAGACATCGATAAATAAATCATACTCATGTAACACTATAATAAAGTCAACATCAATGAATTCAAATAAAAACATAAATAACAGAACATATCAATAGGTATATCTTATCTACATGTTAGTAGGATCATAATGCAAAAAAGAATCAACTAATTTGGATCAACGGTGTGAAAGATATGGCCTCCGGAGTTTGAATTCAAATTTAAACAGTGCAAAAATGTGAAATTGTAGTCCTACAGTATTCTCCTGGTCACTACGAGTACACAAGAAAAAGAATCGATGAATTTGGAGTTACGTATCTCAAGATATACTGAAACGGAAATATGATATGGAATCTGCCCAAAAAGAATTGTGCCAAAACAGCGTTCCTGGAAGAACTGCTGCGGCTGCTGTGGATGTGCGACGTGGCGGGACAGGATTCGGTGAAGGTGTTCATTGCTAGGCTTAAGCGGCGGATGGCCGGTTTATAATGCAAAACGTTTCAAAGGAAAAAAAAAAACAACAGGGATCTAATCATAGCCATTGGGGAGGGATCGGACGGTGCAAGGCGACTCACCGGAGAGACAGGGCTCGGTGGCCGCCGGAGTTGAGTAAGACGGCGCGGCCGGCTAGGACTGCACGCTGGAGAGGTCTTCGGAGCTCGGGGATTGAACCACGGGATGCGGATATAGGCGGAGAACTCGAAAACACCCTCCTGGGCGACCGGGGCTTCTGTTAGCGTCGGCGAGGACCGGCTGGAGCAGAACTGACAGCGTCAAGTTTCGGGGCGAGGTCGTTGCACTCGATCTGGTGCTCTGCTCAAGGGTAAAAGGGGCCAGGGCGACGCGGAGAAGAGAGGGAAAAGAGAAGGAGCATGCGGCGATCCTCGGGGACCTCTGTAGGTGACAGATTCGCCTGGCGGAAGCTTCAGGCAACGGCAGACTCCGGCGAGATCGTGGGGCATTCTAGGGCTCCGGAGGCGGTGATTTTGGCAAAAATCGGAAGAGGAGGACTTGGGGAATATTTATACGTAGGGTGGGAGGCGAGAGCTTCAAGATCCGAGCCGAATGCACGGAGGATTTGGATCGGGATTGGTCTCCAGGAAGAACACGCTGGAGGTAGGGGATGACGAAAAAAAAAGGCTGCCGGCTGCTGTGCGGAAATGGGCCGAAGGCCTGCTAGCGCCTGCTGCTGCGTCGCTTAGCTGCATCGCGCGCGCGGGCGAGGTAATTGAGTTGGGCTCCAGTCTCTGCGGTCCAGGTGAACAGTAAACACAGACAAAATAATACTCTACAGACTACAGGGCAGTTAAATGGCTAAAACAAAATACCTAATGACTTCCAAACAAAATATCACAACATACAGTAAAATACTAATACTAATATAAAATACCGTGAACATTTTTAAAACACAAATGCACTTTAAACAAATA
>NC_041387.1:300112542-300119985 GCF_002162155.2 Triticum dicoccoides | reverse complement strand
GCAATACTAGCACATGAAGAGCATTATAAAAACAACTATAAAATAATTTTGTGTTTCTAAAATTCCCAAAATAGTTTCTGTAAACTCCAGATAAACATTTTCTAAATATAATTTATAGGGGAGAGTCATATTATCTCCACTCCAAATATTTGCCTTAAGTTGCAATAACGATTTGAACAGTCTGAAAATTTCAAATATGCATATAAAATCATGATGAAAAAGAATGATCCTATTAACATTTCAAATCTAAAAATTTGGGATGTTACAGTCTTCTTCATGGACTCGGTCTTCTTCCTAGAGGGATTTCAGGCAAGATGATCGTCACCTTGGATCTCACTACTATCTCCGCTATGCTAGTTGTCTCGATGCTATCGCTATGTCGCGCTACCTACCACTTGTTTATAGAGCCACCCAAATTGCCATGAAAAGCCTCTAACCTTTTCCACCATCCCAGCAAACCGTTGTTTGACTATGTTACCACTTTGCTCAGCCCCTCTTATAGCGTTGCTAGTTGAAGGTGCAGTTTTAGGTTGTTCCATGTTGGGACATGGATATCATGGGATATCACAATATCTCTTATTTAATTAATACACATATATACTTGGTAAAGGGTGGAAGGCTCAACCTTTTTCCTGGTGTTTTGTTCCACTCTTGCCGCCTTAGTTTCTATCATACCAGTGTTATGTTCCTTGATTTTGCGTTCCTAACAAGGTCGGGGTTTGTGGGCCCCCCTTGACAGTTCGCTTTGAATAAAACTCTTCCAGCAAGGCCAACATTGATTTTACCATTTGCCTAATAACATTTAAAACTTGCATAGGGACCGGCTAGCACCAGAGGATAATTAATCAGCAACCCGGGCTAGTGCTCCTTATGAGTGTTGGTCCAAACCGGGCAACCTGCTGGGCCACCACGAGGAAAACTCGAGGTCTGGTTTTACCCGTAGCTTGGTGATGTCTACTATGCAACCTTTTTCTTGTAGGGTCGTGTTGGGCCTTCAAGCGCAGAGTTTTGTAGGACAGTAGCAAATTTCCCTTAAGTGGATGACCTGAGGTTTATCAATCCATGGGAGGCGTAGGATGAAGATGGTCTCTCTCAAACAACCCTGCAACCAAATAATAAAGAGTCTCTTGTGTCCCCAACACACCCAATACAAATGGTAAATTGTATAGGTGCACTAGTTTGGCGAAGAGATGGTGATACAAGTGCAATATGGATGATAGATATAGTTTGTTGTAATCTGAAAATATAAGAACAACAAGGTAGCAAGTAACAAAAGAGAGCGAAAATGGTATTGCAATGCTTCGAAACAAGGCCTAGGGTTCATACTTTAACCAGTGCAAGTTCTCTCAACAATGATAACATAATTAGATCATATAACAATCCCTCAATGTGCAACAAAGAGTCACTCCAAAGTCACTAATAGCAAAGAACAAACAAAGAGATTATTATAGGGTACGAAACCACCTCAAAGTTATTCTTTCCGATCAATCCATTGGGCTATTCCTATAGGTGTCACAAACAGCCCTAGAGTTCGTAGTAAAATAACACCTTAAGACACACATCAACCAAAACCCTAATGTCACCTAGATACTCCAATGTCACCACAAGTATCCGCGGGTTTGATTGTACGATATGCATCACACAATCTCAGATTCATCTATTCAAACCAACACAAAAAACTTCAAAGAGTGCCCCAAAGTTTCTACCGGAGCATCAAGACGAAAACGTATGCCAACTCATATGCATAGATTCCCAAGGTCACGGAACCCGCAAGTTGATCACCAAAACATACATCAAGTGAATCAATAGAATACCCCATTGTCACCATGGGCATCCCACGCAAGACATACATCAAGTGTTCTCAAATCCTTAAAGACTCAATCCCATAAGATAACTTCAAAGGGAAAACTCAATCCATTACAAGAAGGTAGAGGGGGAGAAACATCATAAGATCCAACTATAATAGCAAAGCTCGTGGTACATCAAGATCGTGCCATATCAAGAACACGAGAGAGAGAGAGAGAGAGATCAAACACATAGCTACTGGTACATACCCTCAGCCCCGAGGGTGAACTACTCCCTCCTCGTCATGGAGAGCGTTGGGTGGTGAAGATGGTCATCGGTGATGATTCCCCCCTCCGATAGGGTGCCGGAACAGGGTCCCGATTGGTTTTTCGTGGCTACAGAGGCTTGCGGTGGCGAATCTTGGTTCTGTTCTGGAGGTTTAGGGATATAGAAGAGGTGTTGGCGTCGGGAACAAGTCAGGGGGGGTCCCCGAGTCAGCCACGAGGTAGGGGGCACACCAGGGGGTAGGGCATGCCATCTACCCTCGTGGTTGACTTGGGACTCTTCTGGTCCATCTCCGATGCACTGTGGGCTTCTTCTGGTCCAAAAATAATCTCCGTAAATTTTCAGGTCAATTGGACTCCGTTTGATATTCCTTTTCTGCGATACTCAAAAACAAGGAAAAAACAAAAACTGGCACTGGGCTCTAGGTTAATAGATTAGTCCCAACAATCATATAAAATAGCATATAAATGCATATAAACATCCAAGATGGATAATATAATAGCATGGAACAACAAAAAATTATAGATACGTTGGAGACATATCAAGCATCCCCAAGCTTAATTCCTGCTTGTGCCCGAGTAGGTAAATGATAAAAACGGAATTTTTGATGTGGAATGCTACCTAACATATTTATCAATGCAATTTTCTTTATTGTGGCAAGAATATTCAGATCCGTAAGATTCAAAACAAAAGTTTAATATTGACATAAAAATGATAATACTTCAAGCATACTAACAAGGTAATTATGTCTTCTCAAAATAACATGGCCAAAGAAAGCTTATCCCTACAAAATCACATACTTTGGCTATGCTCCATCTTCATCACAAAAAATACTCAAAGCATGCACAACCCCGATGACAAGCCAAGCAATTGTTTCGTACTTTTGATGTTCTCAAACCTTTTCAACTTTCATGCAATACATGAGCGTGAACCATGGACATAACACTATGGGTGGAATAGAATACGGTGGTTGTGGAGAAGACAAAAAGAGGGAGATAATCTGACATCAACTAGGCGTATTAACGGGCTATGGAGATGCCCATCAATAGATATCAATGTGAGTGAGTAGGGATTGCCATGCAACGGATGCACTAGAGCTATAAGTTTACGAAAGCTAAAAAAGAAACTAAGTGGGTGTGCATCCAACTTGCTTGCTCATGAAGACCTAGGGCATTTGAGGAAGCCCGTCGTTGGAATATACAAGCCAAGTTCTATAATGAAAAATTCCCACTAGTACATGAAAGTGACAAAATAAGAGACTCTCTATCATGAAGATCATGGTGCTACTTTGAAGCACAAGTGTGGAAAAAGGATAGTAACATTGCCCCTTCTCTCTTTTTCTCTCATTTTTTTATTTTTATTGGCTTCTTTGGACTTTTTTTGATTGGCCTCTTTTTTTTGATTTCCTCACATGGGACAATGCTCTAATAATGAAGATCATCACACTTTTATTTACTTACAACTCAAAAATTACAACTCGATACTAGAACAAAATATGACTCTATATGAATGCCTCCGGCAGTGTATCGGGATGTGCAATGAATCAAGAGTGACATGTATGAAATAATTATGAACAGTGGCTTTGCCACAAATACAATGTCAACTACATGATCGTGCAAAGCAATATGACAATGATGAAATGTGTCATAATAGACGGAACGGTGGAAAGTTGCATGGCAATATATTTCGGAATGGCTATGGAAATGCCATAATAGGTAGGTATGGTGGCTGTTTTGAGGAAGGTATATAGTGGGTGTATGGTACCGGCGAAAGTTGCGCGATACAAGAGAGGCTAGCAACGGTGGAAGGGTGAGAGTGCGTATAATCCATGGACTCAACATTAGTCATAAAGAACTCACATACTTATTGCAAAAATCTATTAGTCATTGAAACAAAGTACTACGCGCATGCTCCTAGGGGGATAGACTAGTAGGAAAAGACCATCGCTCGTCTCCGACCGCCACTCATAAGGAAGACAATCAAAAAATATCTCATGCTCCAACTTCGTTACATAACGGTTCACCATACGTGCATGCTACAAGACTCACAAACCTTAACACAAGTATTTCTCAAATTCACAACTACTCACTAGCATGACTCTAATATCACCATATATCAAAACAATCATAAGGAATCAAACTTCTCATACTATTCAATGCACTCTATATGAAATTTTTTATTATACCCCTCTTGGATGCCCATCATATTAGGACTAAATTCATAACCTAAGCAAATTACCATGTTGTTCAAGACTCAAAATAATATAAGTGAGGCATGAGAGTTCATCTATTTCTTCAAAATAAAACCACCGCCGTGCTCTAAAAGATATAAGTGAAGCACTAGAGCAAATGACAAACTACTCCAAAAGATATAAGTGAAGATCAATAAGTAGTCCAATAATTATGTAACTATATGAAGACTCTCTAACATTTAAGAATTTCAGATCTTGGGATATCATTCAAACAACAAGCAAAACAAAATAAAATTAAATTGCAAGGATAGCACATATCATATGAAGAAGCAAAAAACTTAGGCTCAACCAAAACTGACCGATAGTTGTTGAAGAAGAAAGGTGGGATGCCAACCGGGGCATCCCCAAGCTTAGATGCTTGAGACTTCTTGAAATATCAATTAGGGATGCCTTGGGCATCCCCAAGCTTGAGCTTTTGTGTCTCCTTAATTTCTTTTATATCACGGTTTCCCTAAATCTTAAAAACTTCAACCACACAAAACTTAACAAGAACTCTTGAGATAAGTTAGTATAAATCAACACAATAACCTTATCATTCTCTATTGTAGAAAATCAATAAATTATTATTTGATATTGCATACTAAATGCCTCTGCATATTTTACACTCCTATCCTCAAATAGAATCATTAAACAAGCAAATATATGCAAACATAACAACAGTTTGTCTAAATAGGACAGTCTGTAAAGAATGCAAGAGAATCATACTTCCCTAACTCCAAAAATTCTGAAAAATTACCACACTGTAGAAATTTAGTTGTTACTCATTGTGTAAAAATTTCAAGATTTTATCATGTTGTGACTATTCACCAATATTCAAAATATAATAGCAAACTTTCTATTTTCAAAACAGCAACATATAGACTTGTAAAATAAGCATGGTAAAGGCTATACTTGACTTTTTTTATTGAACTAAAAGATATACAACATGTCTCTGAATAATAGAAGAAAATATAAACAAAAGAAAATGACGCTCCAAGCAAAACACATATCATGTGGTGAATAAAAATATAGCTCCAAGTAAAGTTACCGATGAACGAAGACAAAAGAGGGGATGCCATCCGGAGCATCCCCAAGGTTAGGCTCTTGGTTGTCCTTGAATATTACCTTGGGGTGCCTTGGACATCCCCAAGCTTAGGATCTTGCCACTCCTTATTCCATAGTCCATCGAATATTTACCCAAAACTTGAAAAATCCACAACACAAAACTCACCAGAAAACTCGTAAACTCCGTTAGTATAATAAAGCAATCACCACTTAGGTACTATTGTGAACTCATTCTAAATTCATATTCGTGTTATATCTACTGTATTCCAACTTCTCCATGGTTCGTACCCTCCGATACTACTCATAGATTCATCAAAATAAGCAAACAACACATAGAAAACAGAATCTGTCAAAAACAGAACAGTCTGTAGTAATCTGGAAACTTTCCATACTTCTGTAACTCCATTTTTTTGAAAAATTAGAAAAATCTAGGCAATTTGTATATCAATCTTGTGTAAAAATTCAGATCAAAAGCACATTCTAGCGAATTTTCAAATTTCCTGGACTAAGCGCAAAAGTTTATGTTTTTGCACAGAATCAAGTCAACTATCATCCACACCATCCCAAAGGCTTTACTTGGCACTTTATTGAAACAAGCTATAAAACATGATTACTACAGTAGCATAATCATGTGAACACACAAAAATTAGGGGTAAATTGATGCGGAGCATCCCTACGTCATCCCCATGGACTCTACTACAACTCGTCAAGCACCACGAGGACCAATGACAAGAGCACGTGCACGCACCGTCGAAACCGAGGTTAACTCTTTCCTCTCCGAGTTTCGTTCGGATTCACATGAGAGTCGGATTCTACCTCAAACGGAGATGTTATGCACTCTTAGGTACCAAGGACATGATCGTGAGAAGGTGATGATGGAGACACGAGCATCTATGAAGCACCCAAGGAGAAGGAAGAGGAGAGAAGTCGCGAAGAGCTCGAAGGAGTGGAGGACCTTGACACTCCGGGCGCCCGAACCCCCTGCCCCGCGGGTGCCCGGGCATGCTTGGCCGCCGCTGGGCATCGCCCCTGGCTGCATCGGGTGCCCGACCGTTCGGCCCCGGGTGCCCGACCACCCCGCCTGTGCACCTCCACGCTACCCTGGGTGCCCGGCCTCTGGACACCGGGTGCCCGGCCCCTCCCTAGGCCGCGTCCTGCTCGCCCCCGGGTGCCCGGGCCCTCAACCCCGGGTGCCAGGTCTGCCCCGCGCCAGCCGCCAGCTCCCACCCCGGGTTCCCGGGCCTAGGACCCCCGGGTGCCCGGACCTTCCTTAGCCGGTTCCCTGACCGGTCCGGGTGCCCGGCCGGTTTTCCCCCGGGTGCCCGGTCCACTCCGAGGGCCTGCGGGCCTCTTTGGGTTTTTACCCATGTTTCCCCCCTCCTCCTCTTATTTGGTCTCTAGACTATATATACCCCTTCCCTAGCTCATTTAGAGGATAGCAAAGTATTGGATAGACAAAGAGAGAGCTTTGCTCATCTTTCTCCCATGGAGATCATGACCTCCTAAGGGAGAAGATCCTCTTGTGGATATCAAGACCCCATCTAGGGAAGGATCCCCATCATAGGATCATCAAGACCTCTCTCCTCATAGGATTAGGATGAACTAGTACCTTGTATCTTTCCTTTGTTGTCCTTGGATTCATTGTGACCTCTTGTGTATTCTTGGATCTAGCATATGTGTGATTGGATCTAGTCATTTTGAGTGTTCTCCCTCTCTTGTGTTCTTCGTGTTCTTGGGGATTTCCCCTCCAATTCGTGAAAGATCCCCATCTAGGGTTCCACCCTACAACATCTTGGTATCATGAGCCATGGTTTCTCACGAAATTAGAGCCCCCCTTCTTGTTCTCTACCCTAATTTTATTGTGTTCTTCCCCAATTTCGAAAATTCCCACCAAAAATAGCCCCAATTTTTTTTTGTGATTTGTTGGTTTGATGAGATTTTGTTGGATTTGATCCATGGATTTGCTTGGTTTCAAGTGGATCTAGAATTACCCCATCCATCTCCACCTTTCCCTCCACGAAATCCACCAATTTCTCCCATTTTCCCATGAATTTCTGCCCAAATCCGTGACCCCCGGG
>NC_041387.1:299988949-300112110 GCF_002162155.2 Triticum dicoccoides | reverse complement strand
ACCACCCCGGGTGCCCGCACCCCTTACCCCCGGGCACCCGGACCCCCGGGCCATCTTCTCCGCCCAACCTCGCTGACCACCCCGGGTGCCCGCACCTTCCAACCCCGGGCACCCGCACCTCCCAGTTTCAGCTCACCAACGAAAACCGTTTCGTCCATAACTTTTGCTCCCGGAGTCCGATTTTGAAGTTCTTTAGCTCGTTGAGTAGCTATTGACATCCCCAATCCATTTAGATAGGTTCCAACACCATTTGACTCCATCAAAAATTCGGCATTTTGGCATCTTTGCATAGGCCATCCACCATATCATTCGTAAAACCACCATCTCTTTCCGCCACCGAACCCATTTTTGACCCTTATAACATTTGGGGTTACTTGAGAGGTGACTTGATTCTCCTAAGGTGTTTCGGCTACTTAGGGACGGTTGCTTATCCATCACCCACCACCACCACTTCCGCATTGCTAACTCCGGAACCACAACGCATTCCGCTACCACCTTTTGACATTTTCCTTTGAGATTTTGAGTTTGCGGTTTTTTCCGTTTCCTAGGGTGTTTCGGCTAACTAGGAATGGTTCGACATTGACAACACCACCACTCACCTTCGACAAGGATTCGACATCGACCACTTCACCATTTTGACACCCTAACCGCCATTTTGACACCCTAACCGTAAGCAAGAACGGTCACCTCTATATCATCTTGGTATCGTGGTATCCCTTCATTGTACATTCTTGCCATTACATTGTTAACCCCTTAGCCCATTTTGCGTCACTTCCCTATCGAGACTAGCCTTTGAGTATTGCCGGCAACGAGACTTGTGCACATTAGTGATCCGTACCATCCGTTGCATATATACCATATCATATTGGTATCATCATATCATCTCTTGTGTCACAAGATTGTTCCCGCATATACACAATTGCTATCTTGGTTTGTGCATATCGCATAAGTGGCCATACAAAAAAAGAATAAGCTTTTAAGAAAAAAGAGAGCAAAGAAGCTTGTAAGCAAGAGCCATAGCATCATACCACATTGCACATAAGATTGTCATATCCGATCATCTTGGATCATCTTGAGAAGAACACCGGGAACATCATACACCTAGCATACTTGGGATAGAAAGCTCATACATTTTGAATCTTATAGGTTGTGCACAAGTGTCGTATCCGCCTATTGAGCAATCATGCTAGCGTCTCTCTTGGGTTGTGCAACATGAGTGTTTTCCGTGGATTCCACATTCTATGCTCATTCCTTGGTTGCACGACCCCATTTATCTATGTGTGTGTTTCCGTGTGCCACATATTGCTATTGGTCTACTTGTTTCACTTGCGAATTTGTGAATCTTTTTCAACATTATTGACTCTTGCTAACATTTTGCATCAAATTTTTGTGCCACTATCCTCAACGAGCTCCACCATAAGCCTTACTTGTGTAGGTGTGAGAACTGACAAGATCCGGTACCAATTATGTTATTTCCTTATTACATTATTGAGTGATCATTGATCCATATTCAACATTGGATAAGGTACATTGTTCTAGTTCTTTCCTTTCTTCCACTCACATTTGCTCGAGTCTTGTGATGGATAGGCAAGGCATTTCATCTCCGGTCTTCCACGACAACGATGGCGCAAACAACTACATCACCAAAATGCCCATCTTCGGACTACAACGAGCAATGCGAGGCATTGAGCGACTCACCATTGACATTCACCAATGCAAAACATGGACAATGGACTACATGGACACCAAGTTGGATGCACAATTGGATGACATCCGACACGTGTGGGCCAACTACAAGTCTTCATCCTCTTCGTCATCTTCAAGGCGGAGACGCTCAAGTCGCAAGTCTTCGGAGCGGCCACAAGATGCAAGTACCACGTGGCACCATCATCATCTTTGAGACGACCGCAAGCCCAAGGTGTATGGCGATGAAGAGCACCATCGACTACAACAACACCGTCACCACCGAGAGGAAGCTACGGCTACTACCACCACTTCGACATCTTCGCCAAGTGTTATCAAGGCATCTTCGCCTTTAGACGTATGGCATCTTCGCCTACCTCCGACGAGTACGCCTACATCGGCCTTCATCCACGACGATGGTGACGAGATGATCGAGCATGGGATTTTCCCTTCGGTCATGGAGGAGAGTGATGATGTGCCATCTTCGGCCTTCATCCATGGCAATGACGACGAGATGGTTGAGGATGGGATTTTTCCTTCGACCACGGTGACGTATGATGACTTGAGTGACTTGTGCCACCATATTGAGAGTGAGAGTGACTTCACCACTAGCCCCATATATGATGTGTTCCCATGTGAGGCGAGCCACCACCACCACCACTTGAGTGATTTGAGTGACTCCACCATATGTGACATTGAGTGCACCTACCTTGAGGGAGCGAGTGAGACACCACCACATAGAAAGAGTGAGGTAGTTTATAGGGCATGTGAGGCCACTATGATTTCTAACGACTTAACCTCTACCTCTATTGTGTCTTCTTCTTTGGTGCTAGGTCCCATATATGATGACGCGCCGCTCCGCGACGACTTCGTCCTTCCTATGGACAAGACGATGGCCATGGTGGAATATGATGAACCCCCCACATGGTTCCATTGAGTTGATGACGATGACCACCACTTGGTCTTTGCCACCTCGCCTACACCACTTGAGTGGAATGAACAAGGTAACATAGGTGAAGGTGATGTTCTAGTCCCACTAGTTGACATCCTTGGTATTGATTGCTTGCATGATGTTGATCCACCTATTGGCATGCTTCATTTTAGTTTGACTTCCCCATGCGATGATTTACCCATTTATGATGAGTTTGATGATTGCCATGTGGAGTCTATTAGTTTTGATGCCATGTTACATAGGATTTCTTGTGATAATTCTCTTGGTCACATCATGTTTGACAATCCGCTTGACTTGTCATATGCTATGCATGAGATCAACCATATGTCATATTTGCAATCTCTTCATAGTAACTATGCATATGCCATTAAAATAAACCCAATTTGCACATATGGCATAGATGACAAGCCCATGGTTATTGGCGTTTTTTTGTGATGATATTGATATGCTCCCTTTGAATCATTTATCTCATATGCCATGCCATGACCACCTAGCTTCGGATATGCATTGTTTTGGATGTTCTCCATATTCTCCATAGGATGTTTCCACTATTGCTTATGAGTAGACCCCCATAGTTTCCTCATACATTTTAGGAGATTTTGATCCATCCTATCCATTGCATGATCCCAATACTTGTGTGCACCATATGCCCCCCATGAATGAAAATGATATTGTTGTGCCACACACTTTCTATATTTTGCATCCTAATCATGTTGAACACAATAACTATCATTGCATGGTGGATGACATATTTCTCTACCATGCCTCGAATTTCTTTGAGCGATGCTTATCTTGTGCTAACACTCACATGCACATACACATCATGATTGATGTGTACATTTACCACGCACACACTTTCTTTGGTTTGTGTCTCTTTTGTGTAGGTACCCATGAATACTTGTCAACCTCGCAATCCCACGAGTTGACAAAACGAGCTCTAGAGAGCAACCATGACTTGGGATCCCTTGGAGTGTCTTTCCCACCGCTCTCTTCGCGCAAAGACTTCGCACATTTCTTCTACATGGCTCTCACATGGTTATGGGTTATTGTCCATTACATATTATATGCCCATCCTACCATGTTCACTTTGCATGATATGCTCATTCCTATACCTTTGCCATGCATTTGTGACCCATGCTTTGCATTACACATGATGGTTGATTCTACTACTTGTATGTGTATTTGCAAGCTTGGTGGAGTTATTGCTTGTTATTGCCATGTTTGCTTTATGCCACATTCCTACGATGATAAATTGATCTTGCTTTGCAATCGTGCTTGCGATATGCCATGTGCATTGCCTATGCCTACTACTTGCACACATGACATGATTGCCATAATTTCTTCTAGTATGTTGCATTTTCGCACTACTAGCTTGCACGACTTGATTACTATGATTCCTTGCCTTGTTGCATCACCCATGATTCATACTTGCTCACTTCATGCGGTTGATGACAACCATCTACATGCTTTGCACATGATTGTTGTTGCTTCTTGTCATATATCTCCATGTGTTGCCTCTTTCATGCTAAATGATTTGCCATGTATTGAGTGCAACAATGCTTTTAATCTTGATAATGAGATTGCCACCATAGCATTCTCGAATATATTTGGAGCTTTTGACATATTTGTTGTGAAGCATGCTTGTATTACCTCTTTGCACCATATACCTAGTGTCATGAATATAGCCATTACATCTTATTATTCATGCACTTGTGCGTCTAACGATTATGTGTAAGAGAAGAGAACCATCATGATGGATGATGTGTTTATCTACCATGCGCATATGTTCTTTGTTTTGTTGTGTGCATGTGTTGGATACTTGGATTTCGTCTCGACTTCCACTTCACGTGAGTTGACCATTCGAGCTCTTGCGAGCGAACCACCTTCGATCACGACGCTTCTATGTCGCACTTGATTGTGTTTCAGCATTGTGAAGAATGCACAAGGACACGCCTTCAAGGTGACATCTTTCTTGCGCATGGATATTGAGGATCATACTACTTGTGTTGCTTGCACCATGAGACTTATTGGTCATCTTGGACCACTTGATTGCGCACTTGTTAGAGATCTTGCTTTGACTTGCCATTTTCACACTTCCATGCATCATGATATATATGACTTGTGCGTTGCATCCAATTCTTGGATTACTTGCTCCTATCACATGTTTGGTTGCAACAATGTCATTCCTTCACGTATGCCATATCCCATTGATTGCTACATGCTTGCCTTGATTACCTCACACATGATGAACAATTGCTCTTTCTATTGTGTTGAGTGCCACTCGATTTTCACTACACCCTATGCACATTATGCTTGGATTGTCTTGCACTTGACGCATGTGTTTAGTCATATCATCTTCTTGGGTGTTGTGAATGACTCTTATGCCTACCATAGACCATTCATTGAGAGTCTTATGCATGCTTGCTATAACTTTGAGGTAGATGCTTGTTTACTTGTCCCACTATTATCATCTTTACCTCACCTTTGCATGATTGTTTACATGATGCTTTTCCATGTGCCCAATTTTTGTGCTTACATGCCATGCCACACTCCCTTGTCACACCATATGCTATGCTTGATGACGACACTTGTTTGGTGATTCACCTCTTGAATGCTTGGTGTTTCTCTAACGCTAACCACATTTGTTTTTCCAAGTGTTTTTTCTACTTGCTCCTTTTGAAGGAATCACGAGACGGTGTGACATTGGAGAGTGCCCATTTCAAGCTTGATGATGATGAGTACTTGGTGGTTGCCCACGTCTACACGGTGACACCCTCTCTTTCCCATGGCGATGAAGATCACGATCCATGGATGGATATCTCCCGGGGGGGGGGGGAGATGATGCGGAGCATCCCTACGTCATCCCCATGGACTCAACTACAACTCGGCAAGCACCACGAGGACCAATGACAAGAGCACGTGCATGCACCATCGAAAGCGAGGTTAACTCTTTCCTCTCCGAGTTTCGTTCGGATTCACACGAGAGTCGGATTCTTCCTCAAACAGAGATGTTATGCACTCTTACGTACCAAGGACATGGTCGTGAGAAGGTGAGGATGGAGACACGAGCGTCTATGAAGCACCCAAGGAGAAGGAAGAGGAGAGAAGTCGCGAAGAGCACCCCCTACCCTCGGGTGCCCGGGCATGCTTGGCCGCCGCTGGGCATTGCCCCTGGCTGCACCGGGTGCTCGGCCCTTCGTCCCCGGGTGCCCGGCCACCCCGCCTGTGCACCTCCAGGCCACCCCGGGTGCCCGACCTCTGGACATCGAGTGCCCGGCCCCTTCCTGGGCCGCGCCCAGCTCGCCCCCGGGTGCCCGGGCCCTCAACCCCGGGTGCCCGGCCTGCCCCGTGCCAGCCACCAGCTCCCACCCCGGGTGCCTGGGCCTAGGACCCCCAGGTGCCCGGTCCTTCCTTAGCCGGTTCCGTGACCGGTCTGGGTGCCTGGCCGGTTTGACCCGGGGTGCCCGATCCACTCTGAGGGCCTGCGTGCCTCTTTGGGTTTTTACCCATGTTTCCCCCCTCCTGCTCTTATTTGGTCTCTAGACTATATATACCCCTTCCCTAGCTCATTTAGAGGATAGCAAAGTATTGGATAGACAAAGAGAGAGCTTTGCTCATCTTCCTCCCATGGAGATCATGACCTCCTAAGGGAGAAGATCCTCTTGTGGATATCAAGACCCCATCTAGGGAAGGATCCCCATCATAGGATCATCAAGACCTCTCTCCTCATAGGATTGGGATGAACTAGTACCTTGTATCTTTCCTTTGTTGTCCTTGGATTCATTGTGACCTCTTGTGCGTTCTTGGATCTAGCATATGTGTGATTGGATCTAGTCAATTTGAGTGTTTTCCCTCTCTTATGTTCTTCGTGTTCTTGGGGATTCCCCTCCAATTTGTGAAAGATCCCCATCTAGGGTTCCACCCTACAGCATAAATGTTGGGTTGTCTCCCAACAAGCACTTTTCTTTAATGCCTTTCTAGCTAAGCATGATGATTTCAATGATGCTCACATAAAAGATAAGGATTGAAACATAACGGGAGCATCATGAAGCATATGACTAGCACATTTAAGTCTAACCCACTTCATATGCATAGGGATTTTTGTGAGCAAAAAACTTATGGGAACAAGAATCAACTAGCATAGGAAGGCAAAACAAGCATAACTTCAAGATTTTCAACACATAGAGAGGAAACTTGATATTATTACAATTCCTACAAGCATATATTCCTCCTTCATAATAATTTTTAGTAGCATCATGAATCAATTCAACAATATAACCATCACATAAAGCATTATTTTCATGATTCAAAAGCATAGAAATTGTATAACTCTCCACATAAGCAAATTTCTTCTCATGAATAGTCGTGGGAGGAAACTCAACAAAATAACTATCATGTGTGGCATAATCCAATTGAAAATTAAAATCATGATGACAAGTTTCATGGTTATCATTATTCTTTATAGCATATATGTCATCCAAATAATCATCGTAGATAGCAACTTTGTTCTTATAATCAATTGGAACCTCTTCTGAAATAGTGGATTCATCACTATATAAAGTCATGACCTCTCCAAATCCACTTTCATAATTATCACAATAAGATTCAACACCCTCCAAAATAGGGATCATTACTTTCTAAAGTTGACACTCTTCCAAACCCACTTTCATCAATATAATCATCATAAATAGGAGGTATGCTTTCATCATAATAAATATCTCATCAAAACTTGGGGGGACTAAAAATATCATATTCATCAAACATAGCATCCCCAAGCTTATAGCTTTGCATATCATTAGCATCATGGATATTCAAGAATTCATACTAACAACATTGCGATCATGCTCATCATACAAAGATTTTATGCCAAACATTTTATTGCATTCTTCATCTAACACTTTGGCACAATTATCGGAATATTTATTTTCATGAAAGACATTAAAAAGATGAAGCACATGAAGCAACCTCAATTCCATTTTTAGCTTTATTTTATAAACTAAACTAGTGATAAGACAATAAACTAAAAGATATAATTGCAAGATCTAAAGATATACCTTCAAGCACTAACCTCCCCGGCAATGGCGCCAGAAAAGAGCTTGATGTCTACTATGCAACCTTCTTCTTGTAGACTTGTGTTGGGCGTCCAAGCACAGAGTTTTGTAGGACAGTTGCAAATTTCCCTCAAGTGGATGACCTAAGGTTTATCAATCCGTGGGAGGCGTAGGATGAAGATGGTCTCTCTCAAACAACCCTGCAACAAAATAACAAAGAGTCTCTTGTCTCCCAAACACACCCAATACAATGGTAAATTGTATAGGTGCACTAGTTCTGCGAAGAGATGGTGATACAAGTGCATTATGGATGGTAGATATAGGTTTTTGTAATATTAAAATATAAAAACAACAAGGTAGCAAGTAACAAAAGTGAGAGAAACCGGTATTGCAATGCTTCGAAGCAAGGCCTAGGGTTCATAATTTCACTAGTGCAAGTTCTCTCAACAATGATAACATAATTAGATCATATAACAATCCCTCAACGTGCAACAAGGAGTCACTCCAAAGTCACTAATAGCGGAGAACAACCGAAGAGATTATTGTAGGGTACGAAACCACCTCAAATTTATTCTTTTCGATCAATACATTGGGCTATACCTACAAGTGTCACAAACAACCCTAGAGTTCATAGTAAAATAACACCTTAAGACATACATCAACCAAAACACTAATGTCACCTAGATACTCCAATGTCACCACAAGTATCTGCGGGTTTGATTATATGATATGCATCACACAATCTCAGATTCATCTATTCAAACCAACACAAAGAACTTCAAAGAGTGCCCCAAAGTTTCTACCAGAGAGTCAAGACGAAAACGTGTGCCAACCCCTATGCATAGATTCCCATGGTCACGGAACCCGCAAGTTGATCACCAAAACATACATCAAGTGAATCAATAGAATACCTGTAACATCCCAAATTTTCAATTTGGATTGTTATACACTAGATCATCATGCATAACATATTTTCTTGCATCTTGGCCGATCCTAGAAATTTCACGCAACTCAAGGACCCTCGGAGAGAGAGTTGGAGATTTCGTTATTTTCATATTTGAGAGTTTCTCAAATTTTGAAAAGAGGATCGTTTGATTTATTTGTTTTATCTTCAATAAATTTTCCGGTGTCAAAATATGAGAGAGGGAATAATATGACTTTCCCAAAATTTAGGAAAATGAAGATTTAATAAATAGATCAATTTTTGTTTGCTGGAGTTTTATTTGCATTTTATTTGCCTTAGGGAAAAATGCGTGTTTTCAAAAAATTGCATTTTAGGTCCGGAGAAAAGTTCATTTTGTTCGGCTCATTTTTAGGAGTCGGGGAAAATTTACTTTAGATTTTTCGGAGTTCGTTTAGATCTCTTTTTGTTTTTTTTTCTACGCGCGGAAACTATTTATATATAAAAAAAAACTGGACCAAGGCCTGCCAGGCCAAGGCCCAGCCGGGCCGAAGGCCACCGCGCCCCAGGCCACCGCGCGCCTAGCGCCAGGCGCCAGGGAGCCGGCCGCCGCCGCCTCTTGCTCTACGAATCCTTTTAGGATTCTAGGGTAGCCCTTGCCCCTTTTTCCTTTGTTTCGTTATTCCTAGTCCTACTCTGTTTATTCTTTCCTAATCCTAATCTATTCCTTGCCCCCTACCCCAAGCAAAACCCTCCCCTCGCCAATATAAATACCCAAGCACCCCCCCTCTAAACCATCAAATCAAAGCCCCTCTCCTCCACACCTCACCTTGCCACCCCACGCCGCGCCGCCGCACCACCTCACCCGCACGCCGCCCTACAGCGCCGCCCTCACCAGCGCCGCCGCCACCCAACGCCGCCGCCACCGGAGCCCCTCATTCTTCGAGGTACTAGCCACGCCGCATCACCTTTTCTTTTCCTCGGTTCGGTTTTTCGTAATCGTTCCAGTTTTCCGTTCCGGTTTTCTAGATCGGTTTTTCGTTTCGGTTTTATTTCTGAAACCCTAGATCGGCTTATCTCGCCGGTTTTTCTTTCCGGTTTTGTTTAGCGAGCGTTCGCCGGACCGTTCGTCTTAACGAACGTGATCACCGGATCGCCTCGGTTAATGAACGTCTGTTCGTTTAAACCGTTCGTCGTTCTCTTTTCTCGTCGGATTTATTCCGCGATTCTTCCGATCGTGATTTCAGATCCGATCTTCTTTCTAGTCTATCTTTCCACTCGTTTATCGGAATCAGGTGATTCAAGCGCCTGGAGTTTCGTTTCGAAACCGCTGTTCCGACTAATCAACTTGAACAAAGTTTTGCTACTGTAAAATTTGACTTAGTTTCTACTTGCTAGAACCGAGTTGTTATCTTTCGTCGTTTGACTTTTGTTGCTAATTTTGATTCGATTCTTTTTGCAACCAGGGTTCTTAAGTTGAACTTTCTGGTTAGATCTTCTATTCGAGATTTACCTGTGCATTAGATGAGTACTTATTGTATGCTTGTTGTTTGTCTGCGATAGATCACCCGGAGTGCGCCGCTTGTTACTTCAAGTCTCTAGGTTTCGCGGATCGTCAGCAAGGCAAGTAACACTTTGATCATACTTTCTCATACCCAGTTTTTATGCATTAGATCAATCCTCAACCACTTGCATGATTAGGATCTAAAATAAATTGTGGGATGGGAAGTAGATGAGGTAGTACCTATTACCTATTTTATTATCAAACCTTTGGGAGTTACTCTACGTTTGCTTATATTGCCATGCTATGCTAGTAGACGTGGATTGGGTGAGTGATATCCATGACAGATGTGAGATTGATAATTTTAATGGTTTATCTAAGGTGGCAACTTAAACACACATCTGGGTGGATTGAGGCACCTGATGTCTATCAGGACTTGCCTATTTTTTTTTCGGACCGCCACCTAGGCTCAAAGGGATCATAAGATAATTCATACTAGTAACTTACGTGTGCAGCCACAAGCCATTATGGGCTCTGGCATAATGGAGTAAGTTGTGCGAACTCTTACGGGTAGGCTAGCAGATGTAGGGGATGTAGGTGTACAGGTCTACCCACATGTAAGGTGCTAGCGCTTCTGAAAGACTGTGTCTCGGTCATCCGTTTCTCAAACACCATGTAGTGCGAGAAACCAAACGGAGGCGATCGAGTCTTGTGGGGAAAAGTGCGCAAACCTCTGCAGAGTGTACAAACTAATCATGATTAGCCGTGTCCCCGGTTATGGACATCTTGAGTATCTAGTACTTGAATATCATGTGAATCTCAACATGTTACTCTAATTAATATTGTTGGGTTTTTAATGAGTACTTTTAATTGGGATTGAGGATGCTGTCAACCATTCTCAATGTTTAACAACCACCATGATAGTTAAACAAATTTATTCCTTTGCAGTAGGGAAAAACTGGCTTTAAGCAAAACTGTAACCATAGAGCTTTTTCCACCAGCCAAATATGCATGTAGTATAGTCGATACTCATTACCTCTCTCTATGTGTTACATTGCCAGCATATTCCATGTGCTGACCCGTTTTCGGGCTGCAACTTTTCATGTTGCAGACTTTTCAGACGACGATTAAGGTGCCGTTTTAGGTCGTGGTTCTATACTCAGTGATGCCGTTGGAGTTGATGGACTCACTTATCTTCCAAGTCTTCCGCTGTTATCGTTATTAGATGGCCTTAAGCCATGATTATTGTAATAAGTTCTTTTTGAGCCATCGATGTAATAAGAGTGTGATTGCAACTCTGCTATAAATCCTCGATGTACTGTGTGGTGTCAGCGTTACTGATCCAGGGATGACATCGTAGCACAGTAGACGTGATCCATTCGGGTCAGGTCGCTATAGAGATGGTATCAGAGCACACGCTGACTGTAGGACACGACCACTAAGTTAAAGCCATAGATCACTACTCTCTTCCCATTTTCTAACTTCTCATCTTTTCTACTCTTTTAGGATGAAGGACGCCAAGATCAAGTACACCCAACCAGATGAAAGTACACCATTTGGATTTCACTTGAAGGAAGTCACCAAGTACCTGAACATTGGACTACCAAGTTTCACCGGGACTTTCAACGCCACTCTGCCTGAAGAGGAGCGCTGGAAGATCCAAGCTCACGTTCCGGGAAGGACATTCGCCCCAATCACCAAGCCCATAGATAGTGTTTTCAGTGCACCAACCTGGAGTCTGGGAAAGAGCATGGCAGCTCATATCACCATGGGACGCATTGGAGAAGTTTATCACGAAGATCTCAAGGACACTATCTACCAGATTTGCGGACGCCGGAATGAACAATGGGAGATAGTCAGCACCAAGAAGGACAGATCCATTGCAGCTTTCATCCAGGAGTTAAACCAGCACATTCGACGCCAGGAGAATCAGATGTGCAATGATATGATAGAGTTGAAGAATGCAAAGGGAAGGATCATCGAACTTGAAGGAGAGATGAAGACTCTACGCAAGGACTACGTGGACGAGATCGTAGCTGTCGTAAGGCACAATAACGATCTTAAGTATGAGATTGAAGAACTCAAGAAGAAATTGGAGCTCAAGAATGAAGACAAGTACGTCGACTGTCCGAGCAACTACATCATCATCGACGACACTGATTCGGATCCAAGCGAGCCCGACTTTGAAGACGAAGCTGGAGCAGACATCATGGAATCTTCCACTGGTTCAAATTAATAGATGACCCCCACATATTAGTAGTATTCCCTCCATGTAAACATTATAGTACACGCACCTTTGCGATAGCTAGACCGTTGTAAGCCCTTTGATTGAATGAATGAAGTGATTTTGTGTGCATTTGTCTCATAAGCATTCGGGTAGTGTTTTCTCCCTAGACCCCACTCTTTTCTTAATTTCTCGTCTTTTCTAAAACCCTTCAGATGCCTCCGAGACGCGACCCCGGGTTTGTTTTTCCGCCAGAGATCACCCTATTGATTCAGCAGCAGAATACCTTGATTCAGACATTGGTACAGAACCAAGCCAACAACAACAACAACCCACCACCACCACCACCTGGGGATCACTTGACTCGTTTCCTTAGGCTGCATCCACCGGTGTATTCTAGTAGCACCGAGCCGATTATAGCAGATGATTGGCTCCGCAAGATAGGAAGGGAGTTGACCACTGCAGGATGCACAGATGGTGAGAAGGTGAAGTTTGCTGCACATCATCTTGACGGACCCGCAGCAGCATGGTGGGAGAATTTCACAGCCACTTACCCTGTAGACACGGTCACATGGGATCAGTTTCAGCAAGCTTTCCGCACTGCCCATGTTTCAGCAGGAGCTATGGCCATGAAGAAGCGTGAGTTCCGCAACTTACGCCAAGGAGGAAGGACTGTTGGCCAGTATGTGGATGATTTTAGTAAGTTAGCACGTTATGTCCCAGATGACGTTGCTACAGACGCAACTAAGCAGGAGAAGTTTCTGGAAGGACTGAATGATGAGTTAAGCCTGCAGTTGATGGTAGCAAGATTCAATAACTACCAGGAGTTGGTAGACCGCGCCCTCATGATTGAAGGAAAGCAGCAGCAAATAGAGAATCGCAAGAGGAAGTATGGGCAGGGGAAGTTTAACTCTGGAGCCCAGCAGAAGCCCCGTTATACCCCTAAGCAAGGAGTGCAGTTTCAGCATACCCATGGAGGAGGTAGTTCGCACAACCATAATGGCCACAAGAATGGTAATGGGAATGGAGGAAGCAACGGCCAGAATCGGACCCCACCAACAACCCCAGCCAAGAGAGACCCGAGCAATGTCACCTGTTTCAAGTGTTCCAAGACTGGACATTACGCAAATGAATGTCCCGAAGGCCAAGGTGGAAATGGAAGCGCTGGAAAGAAGCCAAACCCTTTCAACAGAGGACAGGTGAACCACATTGATGTGGAGGAGATTGAAGATCAGCCCGATGCAGTAATCGGTAAGTTTTTGGTTAAGTCATTTACTGCACTTGTTCTTTTCGATACTGGTGCATCGCATTCATACATATCAAGGGGATTTGTAGAGAAGTATAGTCTGCCCACTAAGATTCTTAATACCCCTATGCTAGTAAGCTCGCCAGGAGCGGAGTATATGGCCAGACAAGGATGTTTTCAAGTGCCATTGAGAATAGGAAGGCATGTGTTTCCGACGGATTTGATCGTTCTAGAATCCCAAGGATTGGATGTGATTCTAGGTATGGATTGGCTGTCGATGTATGGAGGAAACATCAATTGCGCAAGTAAGACGATTTTGCTTACCACCCCAGAAGGGAGGAGAATCAAGTATGTATCACGGCATGAGCCGAGGAGGGCTTATGTAAATTTCCTATCAGGAGTTGTGCAGGAAGAGGTGCCAGTAGTGAAGGATTATCCTGATGTATTTCCTGAGGAATTGCCAGGAATGCCACCAGATAGAGATATTGAGTTTTTGATTGAGCTGTTGCCAGGAACAGGCCCGATATCGAAGCGACCATACAGGATGCCCGCACAGGATTTGGCGGAAATCAAGAAGCAGATTAATGAGCTATTGGATAAAGGTTATATACACCCAAGTTCTTCGCCTTGGGGATCACCTGTACTGTTAGTGGAGAAGAAGGATGGATCGTTAAGGATGGTTGTTGATTATCGTGGATTGAATGCAGTAACAATCAAGAACAAGTACCCACTACCAATGATAAATGATCTGTTTGACCGTTTGCAAGGAGCTAAAGTGTTTTCCAAGATCGATTTGCGATCAGGGTACCATCAGTTGAAGATTCGAGAGCAGGACATACCTAAGACAGCGTTCACCACAAGATATGGACTGCATGAGTACACCGTTATGTCATTTGGACCGACTAACGCACCGGCCTATTTCATGAACCTGATGAACAAAGTGTTTATGGAGTTTTTGGATAAGTTCGTCGTGGTGTTCATTGATGATATTTTGGTTTTCTCGAAGAATGAAGAAGAGCATAAGGAACATTTGCGATTGGTTTTGGAGAAACTAAGGGAACATCAGTTATATGCCAAGTTCAGCAAATGTGAGTTTTGGCTAAAGGAAGTTGGATTTCTCGGACACGTTATATCCGGAGAAGGTATAGCAGTTGACCCCACAAAGGTTGAGACCGTAACCAATTGGGCAGCACCAACGACAGTTGGAGAGATCCAGAGTTTTCTTGGACTCGCAGGATACTACCGGAGATTCATTGAGAATTTCTCAAGGATTGCAAAGCCTATGACGGAGTTGCTGAAAAAGGATACCAAGTTCATATGGACTGAGGACTGTGAGGCAAGTTTTCAGGAGTTGAAGAAAAGATTGGTTACCTCACCAGTGCTAATTTTGCCAGATCAGACCAAGGATTATGAGATGTATTGCGACGCTTCACGTCGAGGACTTGGAGCAGTGCTTATGCAGGAAGGAAGAGTTGTTTTGTATGTTTCACGACAACTGAAACCTCATGAATTAAATTATGCCACACATGATTTGGAGTTGGCAGCCGTAGTGCATGCATTGAAGACATGGAGACATTTCCTCATTGGAAATCATTGTGAGGTGTACACGGATCACAAGAGTTTGAAGTACATTTTCACGCAGAAGGAGTTAAACCTTAGACAAAGGAGATGGTTGGAACTCATCAAGGATTATGATATGAGATTGCATTATCATCCCGGAAAGGCTAATGTAGTAGCTGACGCATTGAGCCGCAAGAGTCATGTCAATACGCTATTAACGAAAGAAATACCAAAGGAGCTAGCAGAAGATCTTCGTGAGCTATGTTTGGAAATAGTTCCGAGAGGCTACGTAGCAGCATTGGAGATTCAGTCTACCTTGATGGATAAAATCAGAGAAGCTCAGAAAAATGACAAAGAGATTGCGGATATAAAGAAGAAAATGAGCGAAGGAAAAGCTAAGGGATTTCGTGAGGATGAGCACGACACCCTATGGTTTGAGGACCGTATTTACGTGCCAAATGACCCGGAGATCAGGAAGTTGATTTTGCAAGAGGCACATGATTCACCCTACTCGATTCACCCAGGAAATACCAAGATGTATTTGGATTTGAAGGAAACGTTCTGGTGGACCGGAATGAAGAGGGATATCGCGGAGTATGTAGCAGTTTGTGATGTATGTCAGAGAGTGAAGGCAGAACATCAGAAGCCAGCAGGATTGTTGCAGCCATTGCCGATACCCGAATGGAAGTGGGATAAACTAGGCATGGATTTCATCACAGGTTTTCCAAAGACTCGTTCAGGCTATGATTCGATTTGGGTTATAGTCGACCGCTTGACGAAGGTAGCGCATTTCATTCCAGTTAAGACTACCTATAGCAGCGCTAAGTTGGCGAAGATATACATGACCAGAATTGTGTGTTTGCACGGAGTTCCGAGGAGTATCGTATCAGATAGAGGAACTCAATTTACCTCATAGTTTTGGAATCAGTTGCATGAAACATTGGGAACCAGGCTAGAATTCAGTACAGCTTTTCACCCACAGACAGATGGACAGACTGAGAGAGTCAATCAGATTTTGGAAGATATGCTGAGAGCTTGTGCACTAGACTATGGATCTAGTTGGGACGATAACTTACCGTATGCAGAGTTTTCTTATAACAACAGTTACCAAACCAGCTTGAAGATGGCACCTTTCGAGGCTTTGTACGGAAGGAGGTGTAGGACACCGCTATCTTGGGACGAAACCGGAGACCGTCAGTTGTTTGGACTAGATTTGATTAAGGAGTCTGAACAGAAGGTTAAGTTGATTCGCGATAGGCTCAAGGTAGCCCAGTCAAGACAGAAAAGCTATGCGGATTTAAAACGCAAGGCGATAGAATACGAAGTTGGAGACAGAGTTTATCTCAGAGTATCCCCACTTCGAGGAGTTAAGCGATTTGGAGTTAAAGGAAAGTTAGCACCACATTTCGTTGGACCATATAGAATTTTGCAACGCATGGGAGAAGTTGCTTATAAGCTGGAATTGCCAGAGGGACTGTCAGGAGTTCATGATGTATTCCATGTTTCCCAGCTGAAGAAATGTCACGCTGAGATGACGGACACTTGAAGCAATTCAGTTGAAGGATGACTTAACATATGAGGAGAAACCAGTCAGGATTCTCGATTTTGCCAGCAGAGTTACTCGCAGCAAGGTTATCAAGTTCTGCAAGGTTCAGTGGAGCCACCACACTGAGGATGAAGCCACCTGGGAGAGAGAAGAAGATTTGCTCAAGGACCACCCTCACCTATTTTCTAGCCAACCCGAATCTCGAGGGCGAGATTCATCTTAAGGGGGGTAGGTTTGTAACATCCCAAATTTTCAATTTGGAATGTTATACACTAGATCATCATGCATAACATATTTTCTTGCATCTTGGCCGATCCTAGAAATTTCACGCAACTCAAGGACCCTCGGAGAGAGAGTTGGAGATTTCGTTATTTTCATATTTGAGAGTTTCTCAAATTTTGAAAAGAGGATCGTTTGATTTATTTGTTTTATCTTCAATAAATTTTCCGGTGTCAAAATATGAGAGAGGGAATAATATGACTTTCCCAAAATTTAGGAAAATGAAGATTTAATAAATAGATCAATTTTTGTTTGCCGGAGTTTTATTTGCATTTTATTTGCCTTAGGGAAAAATGCGTGTTTTCAAAAAATTGCATTTTAGGTCCGGAGAAAAGTTCATTTTGTTCGGCTCATTTTTAGGAGTCGGGGAAAATTTACTTTAGATTTTTCGGAGTTCGTTTAGATCTCTTTTTGTTTTTTTTCTGCGCGCGGAAACTATTTATAAAAAAAACTGGACCAAGGCCGGCCAGGCCAAGGCCCAGCCGGGCCGAAGGCCACCGCGCCCCAGGCCACCGCGCGCCTAGCGCCAGGCGCCAGGGAGCCGGCCGCCGCCGCCTCTTGCTCTACGAATCCTTTTAGGATTCTAGGGTAGCCCTTGCCCCTTTTTCCTTTGTTTCGTTATTCCTAGTCCTACTCCGTTTATTCTTTCCTAATCCTAATCTATTCCTTGCCCCCTACCCCAAGCAAAACCCTCCCCTCCCCAATATAAATACCCAAGCACCCCCCCTCTAAACCATCCAATCAAAGCCCCTCTCCTCCACACCTCACCTTGCCACCCCACGCTGCGCCGCCGCACCATCTCACCCGCACGCCGCCCTACAGTGCCGCCCTCACCAGCGCCGCCACCACCCAACGCCGCCGCCGCCACCCAACGCCGCCGCCGCTAGAGCCCCTCATTCTTCGAGGTACTAGCCGCGCTGCGTCACCTTTTCTTTTCCTTGGTTCGGTTTTTCGTAATCGTTCCGGTTTTCCGTTCCGATTTTCTAGATCGGTTTTTCGTTTCAGTTTTCTTTCCGAAACCCTAGATCGGCTTTTCTCGCCGGTTTTTCTTTCCGGTTTTGTTTAGCGAGCGTTCGCCGGACCGTTCGTCTTAATGAACGTGATCACCGGATCGCCTCGGTTAATGAACGTCTGTTCGTTTAAACCGTTCGTCGTTCTCTTTTCTCGTCGGATTTATTCCACGATTCTTCCGATCGTGATTTCAGATCCGATCTTCTTTCTAGTCTATCCTTCCACTCGTTTATCGGAATCAGGTGATTCAAGCGCCTGGAGTTTCGTTTCGAAACCGCCGTTCCGACTAATCAACTTAAACAAAGTTTTGCTACTGTAAAATTTGACTTAGTTTCAACTTGCTAGAACCGAGTTGTTATCTTTCGTCGTTTGACTTTTGTTGCTAATTTTGATTCGATTCTTTTTGCAACCAGGGTTCTTAAGTTGAACTTTCTGGTTAGATCTTCTATTCGAGATTTACCTGTGCATTAGATGAGTACTTATTGTATGCTTGTTGTTTGTCTGCGATAGATCACCCGGAGTGCGCCGCTTATTACTTCGAGTCTCTAGGTTTCGCAGATCGTCAGCAAGGCAAGTAACACTTTGATCATACTTTCTCATACCCAGTTTTTATGCATTAGATCAATCCTCAACCACTTGCATGATTAGGATCTAAAATAAATTGTGGGATGGGAAGTAGATGAGGTAGTACCTATTACCTGTTTTATTATCAAACCTTTGGGAGTTACTCTACGTTTTCTTATATTGCCATGCTATGCTAGTAGACGTGGATTGGGTGAGTGATATCCATGACAGATGTGAGATTGATAATTTTAATGGTTTATCTAAGGTGGCAACTTAAACACACATCTGGGTGGATTGAGGCACCTGATGTCTATCAGGACTTGCCTGTTTTTTTTTGGACTGCCACCCAGGCTCAAAGGGATCATAAGATAATTCATACTAGTAACTTACGTGTGCAGCCACAAGCCATTATGGGCTCTGGCATAGTGGAGTAAGTTGTGCGAACTCTTACGGGTAGGCTAGCAGATGTAGGGGATGTAGGTGTACAGGTCTACCCACATGTAAGGTGCTAGCGCTTCTGAAAGACTGTGTCTCGGTCATCCGTTTCTCAAACACCATGTAGTGCGAGAAACCAAACGGAGGCGATCGAGTCTTGTGGGGAAAAGTGTGCAAACCTCTGCAGAGTGTACAAACTAATCATGATTAGCCGTGTCCCCGGTTATGGACATCTTGAGTATCTAGTACTTGAATATCATGTGAATCTCAACATGTTACTCTAATTAATATTGTTGGGTTTTTAATGAGTACTTTTAATTGGGATTGAGGATGCTGTCAACCATTCTCAATGTTTAACAACCACCATGATAGTTAAACAAATTTATTCCTTTGTAGTAGGGAAAAACTGGCTTTATGCAAAACTATAACCATAGAGCTTTTTCCACCAGCCAAATATGCATGTAGTATAGTCGATACTCATTACCTCTCTCTATGTGTTACATTGCCAGCATATTCCATGTGCTGGCCCGTTTTCGGGCTGCAACTTTTCATGTTGCAGACTTTTCAGACGATGATTAAGGTGTCGTTTTAGGTCATGGTTCTATACTCAGTGATGCCATTGGAGTTGATGGACTCACTTATCTTCCAAGTCTTCCGCTGTTATCGTTATTAGATGGCCTTAAGCCATGATTATTGTAATAAGTTCTTTTTGAGCCATCGATGTAATAAGAGTGTGATTGCAACTCTGCTATAAATCCTCGATGTACTGTGTGGTGTCAGCATTACTGATCCAGGGATGACATCGTAGCACAGTAGACGTGATCCATTCGGGTCAGGTCGCTACAATACCCCATTGTCACCACGGGTATTCCATGCAAGACATACATCAAGTGTTCTCAAATCCTTAAAGACTCAATCCGGTAAGATAACTTCAAAGGGAAAACTCAATCTGTCACAAGAAGGTAGAGGGGGAGAAACATCATAAGATCCAACTATAATAGCAAAGCTCGCGGTACATCAAGATCATGCCATATCAAGAACACGAGAGAGAGAGAGAGAGAGAGAGAGAGAGAGAGAGAGAGAGAGATATCAAACACATAACTATTGGTACATACCCTCAGCCCCGAGGGTGAACTACTCCCTCCTAGTCATGGAGAGCGTCGGGATGATGACGATGGCCACCGGTAATGATTCCCCCCTCCGACAGGGTCCCAGAACAGGGTCCCTATTGGTTTTTCATGGCTACAGAGGCTTGCGGCGGTGGAACTTCCGATCTTGGTTCTGTTCTGGAGGTTTGGGGATATATAAGAGGTGTTGGCATCAGGAACAAGTTAGGGGGTCCCCGAGTTAGCCACGAGGTAGGGGGGCGTGCCCAGGGGGTAAGGCACGCCCTCCACCGTCATGGTTGACTCGGGACTCTTCTCGTCCATCTCCGATGCTCCGTGGGCTTCTTATAGTCCAATAATAATCTCCATAAATTTTTAGGTCAATTGGATTCCGTTTGATATTCCTTTTCTACGAAACTCAAAAGAAGGAAAAAACAGAAACTGGCACTGGGCTCTACGTTAATAGGTTAGTCCCAAAAATCATATAAGATAGCATATAAATGCATATAAAACATCCAAGATTGATAATATAATGGCATGGAACAATAAAAAATTATAGATACGTTGGAGACGTATCACTTGTCCCATCCGATCGTGGCCTCGGACGAGATACGCGTGGCTACTATCAGGGTGTCAACACATCAGGAGGTCTACTGGTTTTGTTTTACTCGAAATGTCTTGTGCACCGGATCCCAAGTTTGATCGGGTTGTACCGCGATGGAGGATTGTCTCCACGGATCGTGAGCTTGTCGTGGGCTAAGTTGGGACACCCCTGCAGGGTTTAAACTTTTGAAAGCCATGCCTGCGGTTATGCGGCAGATGGGAGTCTTTAGTATCCAATTGTAGAGAACTTGACACCAGATCCAAAATAAAATACACCAACCGCATGTGTAACCGTGACCGTCTCTTTTCGAGGAGTTCGATAAGAGAGCACGGTGGGTTTATGTTTGAACGTAAGTAGTTCAGGATCACTTCTTGATCATTACTAGTTTGCAACCATTTGCGTAGTTTCTCATCTTATTCTTGTACTCGTAAGTTAGCCACCATATAACGCTTAGTGCTGCTGCAACCTCACCACTTATCCATTCCATACCCATTAAGCTTTGCTAGTCTTGATACCCATGGTAATGGGATTGCTAAGTCCTCGTGGCTCACAGATGACTACAACAACAGTTGCAGGTATGGGTAATGTGATGATCTGATGTGAGTGGGATGCTTGTTTGATTTGGAGTTCTTCTGCTTCTTCTTCTTTGATCAGGGGATAGGTTCCTGGTCGGCAACCTGGGCTAGTAGGGTGGATGTCGTTTGAGTTTCTGTTTGTGTTTCGTCCGTAGTCGGATGTTGCTCTTATGTATGTTGTTGTTGTTGTTGTATTCATGTGGCATTCTATGGCTTTTGTATGTATCCCCATCTATTATGTAATGGTATGATGTAATGATATGCGCCTTGCAAAGCATCTTCAATATGCGCTTCTATCCTTGGTGGGACCTTCGAGTTCCTCTCGGATAGGGTCGCATATTGGGCGGGACATTGGGATCAGACGCGCTCAATAGGGGGCCACAGGGAGGGCAGCACCACTGCACGGCCCGGTTTTCCCTCTGGCCGTGGGCGGCATGGTGGTCACATCGTCCATGCCAGCCGTGCCAACCACATCGCCTTCGTCCCTCACGCTCGCTGTCTCCGCCGCCGCGGCGGAGACGAGAGCTAGAGTCTGGAAACGACGAGGCTAGGGATCAGTATCGCTCCTTTTCTTCGAAGCCATGGACGAAGATGGTGATGATGAAGATTGATGCGCTGTTCACTACTTCAGATTCTCTTAAGCGATTCCACCTACCTGGCGTGCCAAGGATGTCGTGAGAGAACACGATCACATATGGGGCCATGAGCCCCTTCTGGTTCGGCAAGGGGGAGATCACGTTCCACAAAGAGCGGAAGCCATGATGCAGCACGACGATGAGGCTCTGCTCCTTTTTACACAGGTTCGGGCCGCTGGGAAGCGCTAAACCTACTCCTGCTTTGGTGGATTGAATTGGAGGAAACCCAAAACATGCAGTGCTCAAGCCCGACAACGGGCCTCGGGGAGAGCTGCTACACGCGTACAAGTGTGAGGGGGTCCGAATCCTCTCTAGGTTGCCTTGGGCCTCCGTTTATAACTTAAGGGTAACCAAAGTGGCAAAACAGTCACTATCTTGTGATTAGATAGCTAATGGTGCTATCATACCTAACTTTGTCATTTAGGACAAAATGCCATAAATGCTACCTTAGGTGGCGTGCGAGAGTGCATCCCTGACAAGCTTGTACCACCACTTAGCTAGCTTTGCTTATCACCTTGACACACCCTTAGGTGGGTGTCAAATGAGCATGATCTGTCTTCTATCATAATGTCACATGCTTAGTGAGAGCCACTTAGCTACCTGGGGGCTCGACACCTCATCGAGAAGTGATTGGCGTTGCGATGTGGTGGAGAGGTGGCATTTATCCTATGCGTGTAGGGGGCAGGGGCTTCCTAGGCCTTCTTGGGAGGTGCGTGCTTCGGCCTCCGATCACCCCGAAGGCGCAGCTGGCGCGGTTTGGCTTTACTCTTGTTTGCTGCATCGACCTTGCCAGCCTCGCCGAGCCAGCAAGGGACACTTCTCTTGGAACTTTGACATATATGTTTAGCTTTCTCTTCTTGATACGCTCGTTGATCTCAAGAAGAGCAGTTTCTATGGCTCATCCTTGTGATGGTTCTGGATGCGCCTTGATGGTCTAGACTACATTGATGTAGCCATTTCCCTGCCAGGCCCTGGCCATCGGGGCAGAGGCTTTCTGTCTGTGCACAAGCCAAGGGAAATAAAAACCCTTATTTGTGTTCCCCGACATGTATCATTCCTCATCCTTTGTTATACTATACCCCGACCAAAGCCATCATCATGTGTGACTGGTAGCAATGCAATCCAAGTATGCCATCGTGGATATAATCTGGTAAAATAACAACCCGGACTCTATGTTTGGCTGGAACTTCATAGTATAAATGAATTCCTACAAAACAAAATATTGCACAATGGGCATAAAATAGATAATTATTGCAGATAGATAAATAGTATGAAGAATATTTAAGCCGACTTTTGAGGCTCGACATCAGACCGACTTTCGGGGCACAAGTCTTGCTTCAATGAAGCTGGCATGATATCCCATGGTTTATCCTTGCTTTCTGTAAGTCGGCTCTCACATGACTTAAGCCAGTGTTTTAACCTTGACGAGTTCAGGGTCAATGTTTGATTGACTTATCAAGAGTACACTTGATCACCTTGGTAAAGTAGCATCGAGCACACATGCAGGTTTAACCAAGATTCATAATGGCATATGCCGAGTCAAGAGGGATGTTAATAGCTAAACTCGATGAGTTGGAGCCCCCAAGTGACCTATGATCAAGGAATAAAGACTCATGCATAATATATGAGACGAAACGACAGAGTCACCGAGTTTTGGGGATGTTGGATTTATTATAATTATCATAAAGATATATACAGAGGTATTTACAATAAGTTGGAGCCACTGGCTCTAAGTATAATAAGACTGAAGAGGAGCAATACTCCAAGCCCTGTCAGTCTCCTCCTTAGAGGTTCTTGACTTGTTGTGTCGCGTATGTCGATTAGATAATATGACCCATTCTTGAGATTCTTGTTGATGACAAAGGGGCCTTACCATGGGGGTGAAATCTTATGCATACCTATCTGTTCTTGTATCGGACGGAGCACTAAGTCACCCTCGTGGAAAGTACGACTTCGAACTCTACGTCTGTGATGGCGACGTAGATCTTGTTGATAAATTCCTATAGGATCGAAAGTATGTCTAGAGGGGGGGTGATTAGACTACTTGAAAAAATAAAACCTAACCTTTTCCAATTTAAGCTGTAGGCAGATTTTAGCAATTATGGCAAGTCAAGCAACACCCTACACATGCAATTCTAAGAGCATAGCAGCGGAAAGTAAGACATTGCACATGTAAGTAAAGGAAGGGTTTGGAGAAAGCAAACACAATGGGGCCACGGTGATTTTTAGCGTAGTTCCGGTAGGTTGTTCTATCGTACATCCACGTTAATGGAGACTTCAACCCACAAAGGGTAACGGCTGCACGAGTCCACGGAGGGCTCCACCCACGAAGGTTCCACGAAGAGGCAACCTTGTGTATCCCACCATGGCCATCGTCCATGAAGGACTTGCCTCACTCGGGTAGATCTTCACAAAGTAGGCGACCTCCTTGCCCTTACAAACTTCTTGGTTCAACTCCACATCATGTCGGAGGATCCCAAGCGACACCTAACCAATCTAGGAGACACCACTCTCCAAAAGGTAATAGACGGTGTGTTGATGATGAACTCCTTGCTCTTGTGCTTCAAATGATAGTCTACCCAACACTCAGTTGTCTCTCGCGGATTTGGCTATGCTGGAAGAAGGATTTGAATGGAAAGCAACTTGGGTACGGCTAGAAATCAAGGTTCAAATGGTAGGAATGGGATCTCTTGATCTCAACATATGAGTAGGTGGTTCCCTCTCAAAAAATGAGTAGTGGAAGTTTAGGCATGTTCTAATGTTTGTCTTACTAAGTAAGAGGGGGGTAGGAGGGGTATAAATAGCCTCCACACAAAATCCAACGTTACATAGTTTTGACCAACTCGGTGGCACCGATAAGAAATCTCGGTGGCACCAACCCGTGTAAAAGATATGAACGTTAGGAATCTTAGTGGGACCAATTGGAACAACTCAGATGAATCGATGTGCAAAGGTTAGAGCAAGCCTCGTTTCGGTGGCACCGATTGCATCAACTAGGTAGGAGTGAAGTGAAGCAACAAGGCATCAGAAAGGTTGGCACGCCCTCTCGATGGGACCGATTGCAATTTCGATGGGACTGAAATAATTGCAACAAGGTTACATAAGGTTTGCCAAGCATCTCGGTGGGACTGATTGCAAATCTCAGCGAGACCAAAATATTTGCAACTGGTTACAGAAGGTTGGCAGGAAAAACCGGTGGGACCGAGAACCATATCGATGGATCCGATTTGTTAGGTTTTGGCTTTGGCTATGTCCAGATGAACTTGGTGGCTCCAGATAGATAACTTTCGGTGGGGCCGAGTTGGAATGAAGGGTTTTGGATAGAGAAAGTGGTTGATGGTTTTGGAGCAATATCACTAAGCACTTGAGCAAGTAGACCACAATCAAAACCTCATCCCCTTTTAATAGTATTGGCTTTCCTATGGACTCAATGTGATCTTAAATCACTTAACCAAAAATGTAGAGTCTTGAGCTTTTGCCAATCCATGTCCTTAGCATTTTGAGGGGTCCACAATCACTAGTTCAATAAGATATATGTTGTTATGAACTACCAAAACCACCCAGGGATTAGTTGCACTTTCAATCTCCCCCTTTTTGGTAATTGATGACAACATATAGATAAAATCTTTGACAAATGATTAAATGAATGAAATACATTGTCACTTTGAGAAATATGTGATAAGCAAGAGCTCCCCCTAAATTTGTGCATTATTAAAAATGTGCGTTTGAATTCAAATGCACAATTGATTAGGATCATGGGTCACTCTTCCATGTCACATATAACTTGGTGGAGTGCACAAAATGAAATGAATAGAATAGAAAGCACTCATCACCAAAAACACAAGTGAATGATCATACAAGGATAACGATAAGGATAAATGTAAGCATCACATGATGCATGGTATGATCAATCACACACACAGTATATCACAGGCATAAAGAACCAAAGTAGCATAAACAAACTAGTAGCAAAAGATTCAAGAAAACCAATGAGCAAAAGCAAGACATTCTCTCTCAAAGCCTAATGATTTATACAAATTCTCCCCCTTTGGCAACAAGTACCAAAAAGTTCGAATAGGTATAGAGCTATACATCTCTCTAGGCATGATCCTCAGCAGCTCCTAATGGCGATCTCTGGCTAGCAGCTCCGATGTGCATAGATGGCATGGAGAGAAGTGTATCTGCAAAGGCTTCAACTGATGTCTGTGGGGCTAGTGGAGTAGAAACTGGAGGTGGCACTGTAGAAGCAGCAATAGGTGCATACTATGTAGTCGTTGAGTCTGCATCAGGCATGGCAGCGAACCTGCGTGCCCTAGGCACTGACTGGAACCTATCAGTTGTTGGTCTCTCATCTCCACTGTCCTCTGCAACAGCTCAAGCAGCATCAACATCTGTCGGTGTTCTGGGAACCAGGTTACCTAGACTTGCCTGCCTGCGGCCGGTGGCGTGGCTTCATCGACGACCTGGTACGACCCATCTACGACACCAACAAGTCAAGACCCTCGCAAGGGGCCAAGCCTCGCGAGGCGGACGACGCGAAGACCTCCGAAGGGAGCGACCTCCCCATGCTGCCTCCTGATGAGCGAAGATTTCTATGCAGGTGCTCAACCTCATGAGGTTGCGGTGACACAATCCATGACTACCAAGGCCTGGCGGGCGCCAGCGGGCGCAGAGGAGCAGGTTTCCTCTTTGGTGCTAAGGAGGCAAGCGCAGGCGCGAAGTCCCCAGGAATCAGCCAAATCTTTCCATTCCCATGCAACAAGACCAAGACCACAAGAATGGCAGGACGGATGTCATTGCCGAGCCCACCGTAGTGTCACGACCAATAGCTTTGCAGGAGAAAACCACCTTTTGTCAGGATAAGATGTACTACTTGTCCCCGTTCAAATTGGCTACTGTGGGATCCCTTCCCACCTATCTTTTGGGGGAAGAGGACCAAGGCCACTATAAGTATAGGCTAGCCACCACCATAGAGGGAGATCCGATCCATCCTCAACTCACACCCTCACTAGATCAGACCTCGTGAGGTTGTTCTTCCCTTGTAGTTGTTCATCCTCAACCCCTCGTGAGGTAAATCCACCACAAAGAAGGAGTAGGGTTTTACACCGCAAGGTGGACCGAACCTGGGTAAACCACTGTGTCCATCTTCTTCGTTATTCTCGGGCAAGGCCGTGGGGGCAACAAGCTGGTTGGATGAAGGGATTGAGTTCTTCACACATGCCCCAGAGTTTGAACCTTTTCTTGGGTCTACGGAGCCCCGAATCCGACATTTGGCACGCTAGGTAGGGGCGTGTCGAAGCCTCTTCTCCACCATTTGCTCCGCTTCCGGTGCATCGTTCCTATGGCCGGCGCTCGCCGTGTCCATGCTGAACACCGGGCCGGTAAGGTCGCTCAGACGGCACCCGCGGGCAACAGCGCCCCTCGCCGCTCACCTTCACCTGTGGCCAATGACGCCACCGGTCCCGCAGCCCACGAACAACAAGACTTGTCGCTGTCGCCTTCCATGCGGCGTGGTGGTCGCACTGCAACTCCGTCGCTTACCTTAGCCGCTGTGTCATTTTCTCATGCTCGTCGCGGGCCGGCGAACGCGCATGCTACACTGCTCATGGTGCGCGAGCTTCTGCGCTATCGTTCGGCCGACGACCTCTACGAGGATTGGCTTGACCGCATCACCAAGCTCGTCCGCACCGCTGGAGAGGCCCGTGCGCCATCTCACTCACTGCGTCCCCCATCCCAGGCGGGCGAGGTAGCCCTCGGTGCGACATCGTCCCAAAGCCCCAGCGTGAAGCACCCCAGCGCGACCCACCGTGCAGGGCGCTGGGGCACGATGAATCAAGCTACCAGGTGGTGCAGCGGCCCCAAGGAGAAGCGCGTGCGCTTCCAGCACCACCACGTCAAGACCGTGCGCCGCCAGAAGCGGCAGCCCACGGGCATCAAGATCAGGCTCCTCCTCTGCGGGTGGCCCCTGTGAGTGCTTTAGGTTGCCGTGCTTTCATCCTGGAGCTGCGCCATGTCGTGTAGCCCGACAAGTTCAAGCCGGACCTACCTCCATGCTACATTGGCACCCCTGACCCTGCTGAGTTCCTCTAGCGCTATGAGCTAAGCATCGAGGTGGCGAACGGTGATGAGAAGGTCATGGCGAATTGGTTCCCCATGTCCCTCAAGGATGGTGCACACTCTTGGCTCCTGAACCTCCCAGTGGGGTCAATCTCCTTTTGGGACGAGCTCCGTGAGCGCTTCATCGCCAACTTATAGCGTACTCGCGACCGCGCCCCTGCAGCCGGCGACTTGCGACGCATCAAGCATCAGCCAGGCGAAACCTTGCGCAAGTACATGCAGCGCTTCACCAACGTTCGCCTCAAGATCCTGAAGGTGTCGAACAAGGCCATCATCTCGGCATTCACTGATGGTGTTTGGGACATCAAGATGAAGGAGGAACTCGCCATCCATGAAGACTTACGCTCGACCCTGGATATGTTCAACATGGCCAACCGGTGCACGAGGGCATAGGAAGGTCGCCTCTCCCTCCTGGAGCCTCAGGAGGTCAAGCCTGAGGACAAGAAGGCCAAGGCTAAGGACGTGAAGTGCAAGGGCCCCGCCGTGCTCGCGACAGAACCTGAGGTGAAGCACGGCTGCGACCGCGCCGAATCCTCCAAGGGCAACTGCCCATTCTGCGTCTTCCACAATGTCCACAACCACAACACCAATGACTGCCAGGAGCTCAGGGAACTCCACGACGGGCGTCTTGGCCGCCATCGCGAGCGCAACGATCGTGGCTACGGCTGCGAAGGAGGCAGTGGTGGAGGCCGCTGGGACAACTGTGACCCTCGTCAGGACTGGTTTGACCAGCCTCTGAGGACCGCTGGCAGGGCCCACCTCACGATGGCCCCTGGCATGACTAGCCTCGTGAGGATCATCCTCAGGGCAATGCCGTCCTCCCTCCACTGCCGCCACCTCCAAGGAGGAACGACGAACAATGCCAAGACGATGGGGCTTGGGGCTTCCAAGAGCCTCGTGCCATTGCCTGCATCTTGGGTGGTGCCCAGGCTCCCGCCCCTCATCGCATCTTCAAGAAGTTCGCTCGTGAGGTGAACGTGGCCCTTCACAAGCTTGAGGCAACGCGTCCCCTTAGGTGGTCCAAGTACGCCATCACCTTCGACTCTGCAGACCAGCTCAAGTGCTCGGCCGCCGCCGGTGCGCTTCCAATGCTCTGCCCACCAACCATCAACAACGTCCTTGTCACCAAGACTCTCATTAACGGTGGCGCAGGGCTCAACATCCTCTGCGTCAAGACATTTGACACGCTCCAGGTGCCATATGACCAACTTCTGCCCACCAAGCCTTTCTCAGGGGTGACCGATGGCTCCACCGTCCCCATAGGGCAGATTCGCCTCCCTGTCACCTTCAGCAAGAGCGACAACTACCACAGCAAGCTCATCGACTTCAACATCGCCCACATTAGCCTCCCATACAATGCCATCCTCGGGTATCCGACCCTCACCGATTTCATGGCAGCAACTCACCATGGCTACAATGTCCTCAAGATTCCAGGAATTGGCGGCATCATCACGGTCGCCTATGATGAGAAGGATGCAGTGTGCTCCCTTGAGCGCGCTTACCTGGCCGTAGCAGTCAAGAAATTTGATGGCAAGGGTGTCATCCTGCATCCTGAGGCCACCCCAAGAAGAAGCATCTTCCTTCCAAGGGACGCCAGGGGGCTGGGGCACCCGACAATTGTGCCTCAGGCCCCACGCCCACTGCTGGGGCGCCTTTCCCTCTCGCATAGGAAGGTGCGCCCGGTGCCCCTCTCAGTACAGGCTTGGGGGCTCTTGGATGGAGGGCCTCTGACCTAGCCAGTGTCACGAGGGAGGCGCTCGGGCACCATGTGGACGTGTACTTCAATGCACGCTTCCGTGAGCAAGGCGCAAGTCACGGGGCGCCAGGCGCTCAGGAATTCATCACCAAGGCAATCAAGGAGCTTCAGGTGGCGCAAGCCATGCGTGGCGAGTGTCGCCCCGCATCATCCAATACAACTACCGCCCCTGACATGGGTGGCGAGCTACGCATTTGCATCAACATCCCGGGTCTCAATAGGGCTGCTTCTCAGGAGCTCTTTTGGTCGTACCGCGTTGGCCGGTATGGGGAGCCTCCCCCACAGTTATGTCCGCATGCTGTTTGGCATGCCGAACACGGCTGCCTCGCACCAGTGCTCCATGTAGGGAATTCTGTAGCTCATGAGGCCATGCGCCAGGCGATCTTGATGGAGGAGGTGCCGGAACCTCGTGAGCCCCCCGAACCTCCGGAGCCCCCCTGGACTCAGGAGCCGGCCGGCTCATGAGGAGCGAATTCTGCAGCATGCATCTCCAACTGCTCCAACACTTCTACAGCAATGGTGCCAGGTGACCTTTTGGTTTGTTTAGTTGAGGATGCCCCTCGGGCTACATTATCCTCAAGCTGTACGGTCCGCCCCTTCAGCGTGTGTCGTTTTGCGCATGTATTAGAACTGGCCTCACACTTTCACGTGTTGCTTTATATTATCACCTGCATGTTCAGTGCTTCGCCACCATGAACGTCATGCGCCCTTACAAACCCATCCGCGACCGCCTCATGATTAAGGACTGGCACGACGTCTGTGCTCGGGTTCATCCTTGCAGCATCGCTAAACCCAAGTGGCCGAGCTCTGTCTCGCGGGCTAGCTCCTATGTATGTAACCTCTCGTGGTCCTTGGTGCCTTGTTCTCGCATGAGCTAATCGAGAGTGGATGAGTCAGGGCGCGCGACCCAGTGCCTCACCGCCACAGGAGCCGCGCGCCGGTTGTCTTTCTTTAGGATTGTTGCATGAGAAGACTGGGGACGTGTCTGTGCTTGGGTCCGTCCCTGCAGCATCGATAAACTCAATGGCTGAGCTCTGTCTAGCGGGCCGGCCCCATTCACGTCACCTAATGGGGTCGTTGGTGTTTGGCCTTCTCATGCGATGTCCTCTAGAGATTCACTCGGCGCAGGTCACCTAAATATCTCGTAGGGTCCTTACAAATGCTCCGAACCAAAAATTTAGGCACAACCCGCCTTGAGGTAGGGCCCCGTGAGTCCCGAGCTGGCTCACGGGTGCCCATATACACCTCCTCTAGTCCTGCCGTGCTACCCACGTGTACGGACGGGGCTGTACATGCCCCGGAGTCTCCCCCCGAGGGATCTCCCACCCACGCACCAGTGGAAGCCCCATGCTCCGCGCTACCGGAGGACACAGTTGAGGAGCGGCTATGCCCACACAAGAATGGAAGCACCATGCTTTGCGCTGGTGAATAAACAACTGAGGGCACCCTAGCGGCTGCAATAACCTTAGGAGGGCCACTACTCTTACTCTCTGGCCTCACAACGCTGCTTTCCCTCTGGGAGGGCTGCGTGAGGGGGCTGGGGGCACGGGGGCTACGCTCAGGCCACGCCTAGCGCACGCCACCGCACCAGGTCTCTTGCACTTGGTTTTCTCGCGACCCGCCTAGGCAAAAGCTAGCGAGGAAAGGTATGGGGACTCCAGATTAACTCAGACGCTGCTCATGTTTCCTTCATGAGGGTTGTTCGTACGTCCAGGGGGACTCCTGAGCATCACGACTCAGGGGCCTCACTCGCCACGTAGCACCTCACCCCTTGGTCTCGTCCCGATGATCCAGACGCCCCAATGGTGGCTGAGGTATGCACGGGGCCAGGCCCAGCCGACGCAGAACACTAAGGCAATCAGAAAAGAAATCAAGCACGGAAAGGAAATCGCGGAGTCCTAGCTAGTTATTACAAAGCATAATGTTGCACGAATTTAAGCATAAGTTCTCATGCCTCCGCGAGGCACAATGGATGTTGTAGGGTCGAACTAGGAGGAAGTGCCGCCCGCCTTGGGGAGCCCTTTGACGATGATGCCGCCGCCATCTTTGCAGTCGGCTCCGGTCGCCGCAGCTACGGGGTTGGGGACGATGAGGAACTTCCCCAACAGGGCCTCCACATGCTTCTTCACGGCTTCGGCAATAGTGTTGCGGGACTCAGGGGCCACCAGCTCGATCAGTGTGTTGAATTTGAAGCCTGGATCCCAGAGATGGAGGTGGCTGAAAACGCGCTTTGTGGTCGCGGTGAAAAGCGCGGGGCACTCCCCCTCCACCATGGAGTCCACTCCGGCGGTGATGCTTTCAAGCGCCTCAGCAAGCTTGGGGAGAAGCACAGCAGGGCCACCCTCTGGAGTCACCAGTGGCTCCTCGTACCCTTCTCCGTAAAGGGAGTGCAGCGCCTGCCGGGACTTCAGCTCGAGGGAGACGAAGGCTTTGCGTCCCACGGCCGCCGCCTTCTCAACAGCGGCGAGGGTCTTCTCCCTGACCTCCAGCCGGGTCATCGTCTTGGAGACAAGTTGGGCATGGGATGCCTAGGCCTTGTCCACCTCCTCCTTCAACTTGGCTAGGCGGTCCCGCTCCACGGCTTGGTACTTGGTCGCCTGGTCCAGCTTGGCATCGGGGTCGGCGAGCGTCGCCTCCCGGGCCTTGAGCTCCTCCTCTCACTCCAGAAGCCGGCAGGTGTAGGCAGCCTGCTCCTCGCGGAGGGCCTTCAGCTCAGTCTCTGCCTTGTTGCAGCGCTCCTTGGCAGATGCCGCGTCGACCAGCACTGTGTCATGAGCCACCATGGCCTCGCCGGCCTCCTTCCCGCTCCCTGCGGCGGCAGCCTCGGCCCGGCTCCAGGCCGTCTTAATAGACGCGTCGGCCTGAAGCCACCCCAAGATCAGCCCCATGCGTCCCATCGGCATGCACGTGTCGGTATCTTGGAGATTGCCCCAGAGCTGATCCAGCGTGGTGTACACTTTCTCTAGAGCCCCGGGCCTAACGAGGGGCTGCAGTCCGCCAATACATGGGCCTGAGGAGGAGGTGGCACCAGCGCCTGGGCTGGCATCGCCGCAGCAGCAGGGGCAGCTGGGGGCTCTGGAGCCCCTAAACCCCCCGCGGGTGCCACAGCAACGAGCGGCTCCGGAACCTGCTAGCCCATGGAGGTAGCCTCCTCCTAAGGCTCTACCACCATGTTCTGAAGGGCGCGCTCCATCACAGTGGAGCAGGAGCCGACCACCTCCGCCTGAGCCAGGGCAACCTCGGCCACGACAGACGGTGGTGTCTCCGGGGTCCCGGCTCCCTCCCGCCTCTTCTTCACCACGGTCTCCATCCTGGTCACCAGGACGGGAGTATTGTGAGCATGCATCAAGGATATCAAACAAAAACAAGGTAAGACACTTACTCGTCAGAGGCGATGTACACCCTTTTCTTGGTCGGGGCCAGGGCGCCTCCATTCTTCCTAGGCGCGGGCTTGGCCACGTCCTGAGCTTTGGCGGGGCACGCGAAGGCTGGCCTAGGTGCGGCATCAACGGACCGTGAAGCGGGGACATCACCTCGAGGAGGGTGTGCTACCCCGCTCTTCTTCGGGGTCGCTCGGCTTAGCCTCCACAAGGGAGTGACCCCGGACCTCGTCATGACCCCGGTGGAGCATGGGGGCTCCACGACCGGGGGCTCGGTGATATCATCATCGTTGCAAAGGTCGCGGAGAAGCTCGCTCTGTGACGGAGGAGAGGTCTCTTCCACGTCGTCCACAGTCGCCTCTGGTGCCTCCTCTCCCTTCTCCTCATGGTCATCTATGGAAGACACTAGCACCGGGGAGTTGGGGAGCTCAGGAGGCATGAGTCCCGGCTCATCGAAGATGGGCATGGCAGCAACCAGCGCCGCCCCATCGGCGCGACGGTACAGCGGGATGTGGGCCGCAGGGAGGCTGCCCAGGTACCTCTCAAGAAGAGTGTGCATGGCCTTGTCCAGATCCTCGCTGGCCAGGCTCCCTGAGCACAGACGAATCTCATCCCCTGCACCCTTGAACTCCCACATGGGGCACGAGTGCGCCTGAAGTGGGGCCATGCGCTGCGTCTGGAACTCCTTGATGAGCCTGGCCTCGGTAAGCACCCCAGCCTCCATGTCCACCGTCATCTTCTTCAGGACTGGCGCCGCCCGGGGATCCCTGAGCTTCTCATGACCCCACCGATCAAGCTTCTCCGGCAGCTCGGTCGGCAACTCCCGCACATGGAGGCCCCTGGCATCCATGAAGACCCACTTGCGCTGGAAGTTCTCCAGCTTCTTCCCGGCCCTCATGAGAGCATTGCCGCTATGGACCATGGTGAAGGAGACGTAGCAAGAGCGCTAGGATAGGTCATGCATCCGGAGGTAGAAGAAGTGGCGGAGGAGAGCAACGGAGGGCATCACGCCCATGAACGCCTCACAGTAGAAGGTGAAGATCGACAGGAGAAGGATGAAGTTGGGCTGAAGATGCAAAGTTTGAACCTGATAATGCTCGAGGACTACGGTGAAGAACCCAGAGAACGGAGGGATGAGCCCCGCGAAGACGCTGTGGAGGAAGAAGGGATAGACTGTCCCTGCCAGTGTCCCCCACTTGTCAGAGCAAGTCAGGAGTGTCGTCTCCTTCCCCTCGTTGTCAGCGCCCGCCGTCAGTGGGAGCATGGAGGCAAGGTGCTTCCTCTCGGTGATGGAGGACGTGCCGAGGGCCGGCGCAGGAGAGGAGGAGGAGCTCGCAGCCTATGCGACCGACTTCGCCTTCCCGGATGCCATCTACAACGAACTTGGGAGAAGAAACACAGATGGGTGGAAGAATTTGACCAGATCTGGAGATGCTCTCGGCAGGAGGAAAGGGGACCTGGAGCAAGGCAAAGAGAAGACAATGATGATGCAGGGCGGATGCCAGCCTTTTGTTAGCATGAGCAGTTGCCGAGGTGGCGTGGGGAAGTGGAGACGCCCATGTCCCATCAAGCGCCACACGTCGACTCGGTCCGCAGGCAATTGGGGCCGCGGTGCTCCACCCTTACCCTTTGGCTTCGCCTCAAAGCCTAGTCCGAGCGCACCTTGGGCCCAGGGGCTACTATCGGTGTTTTGGGAACTAGGATACCCAGACTTGCCTGCCTACGGCCCATGGTGTGGCTTCATCGATGGCCTGGTACAGACCATCTACGACACCAACAAGTCAAGACCCTCACGAGGGGCCAAGCCTCGCGAGGCGGACGACGCCAGGACCTCCGGAGGGAGCGGCCTCCCAAGGCTGCCTCCTGAGGAGCGGAGTTTTCTATGCAGGTGCTCAATCTCATGAGGTTGCGGTAACGCAGGCCATGACCACCAAGGCTAGGCGGGCGCCAGCGAGCCCAGAGGAGCATGTTTCCTCTTTGGTGCTAAGGAGGCAAGCGTAGGCGCGGAGTCCCGAGGAATCATCCAAAGGTTTCCATTCCCATGCAACAAGACCAAGACCGCCAGAACGGCATGAGGATGTCATTGCTGAGCCCACAACAGCGTCACAACCAGGAGCTTTGCAGGAGAAGACCACCTTTTGTCAAGATAAGATGCACTACTTGTCCTTGTTCCAATTGGCCACTGTGGGATCCCTTCCCACCTATGTTTTGGGGGAAGAGGACCAAGGCCACTATAAGTATAGGCTAGGCACCATGATAGAGGGAGATTCGATCCATCCTCAACTCACACCCTCACCAGAGGAGACCTTGTGAGGTTGTTCTTCCCTTGTACTAGTTCATCCTCAGCCCCTCGGGAGGCAAATCCACCACAAAGCAGGACTAGGGTTTTACACCGCAAGGTGGCCCGAACCTGGGTAAAATGCCGTGTCCATCTTCTTCCTTGTTCATTGGGCTAGGCCATGGGGGCGACGAACTGGTTGGTTGAAGGGATTGAGTTCTTCGCACATGCCCCAGAGTTTGAACCTTTTCTTGGGTCTTTGGAGCCCTGAATCTGACAACATCATCCTTCAGCTTTGGCACAACTGACTGAACCTCTGCGATCTTCACATCAAGATCATATATCTTAGCTTCGATTACCTGCTCTAAGCTTTCCTGGTTCTTGGTGAGGTTGGATAGACTTTGCTCAATCCTCAGGGTTGCTTTGAGCAGATAAGTCAAAGGTGTGCTATAAGTGTACTGCCTTTTCCTTTTGAACTTGGTGCTTTGCATGATCCATCAATACTAATACCGACTAAAACGGCGCAGCCGGGTCTTTTCCCGCACTATATGCTAGGAGTTTGGCTTAGTTGGTTTGACAGACAGATCGAGAGAAATATGTGAAATGTGTGAATGTGTAGTGGACGTACTTTCTGAGGGCCTAAGAGATATTATGTATGTAAACCCTTTGTTTTTATTTACTTTGCATATTAGCTTTGTCTCGGGTCAAACATTCTAAATTTTGACCAAGTTTATACATACAAAAACAATGACAACCACAATACCAAGTAAATACGATTAGAATCTTCATTCAATACATTTTCATACAATACATCTTATTACTATGAAAGTTCATATACCTCGGATGAGATTCATGCAAATATAGCAGATTTTCATTACATTTTGAACTTTTAGGTCAAAAAAAGAAAAGAAACCCAACCCTAAATCTATCCTACGGTTGTCGGTGGAAAACGACACCTATGGGATCACTGGAATCCCTACTACAGTCGGCGGGCGCGAGGTTGTGGAAAGAGCGGGTCTAGGAGCGAGCACAAAGATCATTTACCCAGGTTGGGGCCGCGAGGATGCGTAATACCGTAGTCTTGCTTTGGTGTATATTTGAGTGTTCTTGAGTTCTTGAACTAGCTATGGTGTGTGCGTAGTCCAAAAGATCCGAATCCTTCCTCTGTATGCCTCGGGCCTCCTTTTATAGGAAAAGGGGTCGCCACAGTGGCACACAGGAGGTGGAAAGGTGTACAGTGGCTGAGCTTATCGCCTGACATCACATGACGAAACACATTAAATGCGCTACTTAGGTGTCCTCTTTCTCTATCAGAGATGGCAACGAAGCCCATCCCATCCGTCGCCACTTCGCCTTGCTTTGACACACGTCCAGGCCAACAAGGCGTGCAGCGCCTTGTAAGCTGGCAGGCTGCTGAGCGGGCGTGGTGGCAGGGTCTTCACGAAGATCTGCATGCCACCATGCATGTGCTTGCTGAGTCAGTCTAGAGGCCACACGTCACCATGTAGGTGCACACCTAGCTGGCTGGGCTGGCAGCTGCATGGAAACGGTGGTGGAATCTTGGCAGATGTGGGCCTGACCGCGGCCCCGCTAACGTCCTCGGCAAGGATCTTGCCGGGGTCCCGGCAAGGGTCTTGCCATGACATCGCGGTCGTCCCCGGCAAGGATCTTGCCGGAGGTCTCGTGGATTTCCTCGGCAAGGATCTTGCCGAGGATCGTCGTCTTCTGGTTCCTATATAGACCTCGCAGGTCCTTTGTCTTCACAAAGATCTGCATGCCACTATGCAGGCCCCCACGCAAGCTTTGGTTCCAGCGTTGTCGATGGTGTCGAAACTCTCAGGCTCAAGGGTGGTGGCCTTGCTGGCTTTGGGTAAGTTGCCCCGGCAAGGCCCTTGCCGGGGCTGCGTAGGCCGCCCCGGCAAGGGTCTTGCTGGGGGAAGCCCATCTTGTCGCTTTACCTTTTGCGTCCCTGGTTTGAGCGCCACTTCGGTAGTCTTGTACTTTTGCTTCCTTCCTCTGCCCCGCTAAGCATGGCCACAGGTACGGCTCTGACCGCCCATGCACAAGTAAAGGGGTACAAAGAGGGCCCCTACTTTTGTACACCGATAGGAGCCCCCGGGTCTGGGCCATACATAAGCGTGACGCGTTGTTGGGCTAGGCCCAGAACGGTGCCCGGGTAGGTGGGGCAGAGTTTTACCGCAGTAATTCCATCGCCAGTTGCGCTTCCCCACGACCCGCGTTGAATGTGTGACATGGGGGTCGTGCATGGGGTGACCGCGACATGCTTGTGTCACCCCGCGTTTAATAGTAAAGAGGCGGTCCGCGTCCTCCCCATAAAAATAGGGGAAGCCGCAGGGGCACGACTCATTTACTAGGTGGACTCTGGTCGTGGCCATTATGGCACCCGCACCCCACGATCACGGGGCGTGAAACGGCCGTTCCACCTGCCATCTGAATCCTGGCTCACCCGCCACGTGTCCTCCATGCCTCGGGGAGGGAAGGTGGTGGACACAGAGGGTACGAGCTTTAATACCGGGGCGGGGGGCCGGGTGCCACCGATTGGAGCAGCGGGTCGGTCCCGTCTCCTTGCGCCCCCGGCAGCTAGATTGGTTGATTGGGGCAGTCGCCTTCAGGCTCACTTGGCCCCATATCCCTATAAAAAGGGGGGAGAGACATCGTCTTTCTGCATTCGTCTTCTCCCAGTCTGGTCTGTTTCCTTCCCTTGTCATGGTGAGAGGGCGCGGTCGTGGTCGTTCCTCTGTGGAGGTGACTAGATCTTCCTCTCGCCAGAGAGCCATGGTGGTTAAGGAAGAACCGGACGCCCAAGGTGAAGTCCACGCTCGAGGCGGAGGCGGTGGATGGGGCCGTGGTCAGCGAGGCGGTCGAGGCAGAGGTGGGCACGGAAGGGGGACACCCGCGTCACCACCGTCTTTGTCGCCATCTTCTCCACCATCTCCTCCTGCTTCATCGAGCGGCCATGTCGGGGACACGACGCTGGAGTTCATCCTATAGTTGCGCGAGCCGCCGCGCAACTGCCTTCGTCTTTCCGAGGCGTTTGCGAGGGTGCTGGAGATTGACCAGCCACCGAGGTTGAGGCTTCACATGAAGGGGTGTTGCAATGGCGACATGTGGGTGAACACAAGGTTCCCTGTCCCTCATGTGATGCTCCTCTGTCGGGGTTGGAAAATCTTCACATGCGCCCACTGCTTGATGAAGGGGCACGTTCTCCAGTTCATTTTAGTGGAGAGCGATTTGCTCTCCGTCAAGGTCTTTGGGCGCTCTGGAATCAAGTTAGGGTGCTGCCCGGAGTGCCCGACCGACGACGAAGGCTCCTCCTCGAGCGATAGTGACGAGGAGACACTAGTGAGGAAGACGACGAGGACAGGTCCGACTAAGCGTCGGACACACCGTCCTTGGGCAACGCCGGCAGCATCATCATCTGCACCTGGTCTTTCCCCCGGCAGAGCGATTTGCCGGGGGTGGGGGCGGCTCCTTGAACTTCTCGGGGTTGTCTCCTTGGGCTGCTGGCGTGGGAAGGCCGGAGAAGACGAAGAAGGTGGGTGGCGGGCCGTCAAGTCGGAGTACGATGGCACTGATGCCTTCGTCTCGTATTGCCGGCCCGCTGCCTCATCTTTCGGCTCTTCTTCCGGCACCATCATCACCAGCCCCCTTCCAGACGGCCACCAGGATGTTCTCTTGGTGTCTTCTGCTGCTCGTACCTCGCCTATGCACTCGTTTTGCCCTCCTGCCATCTTGTTCTGTTTCCTGGGGAGAGTGACAAGAAAGGGATTACGGGCATCTTATCTCTTTTTTGTTTTCAAGCCTACGGGCACTTGTCAGATTTAAACCTTGTAATCCCCTTGCTCATGTTTACTTTCCGTATGAACTGTACCTGTATGGGACGTATTAATGAAAGAAGGGTGCTTGCCGGGTTCTTTGTGCATGAGGGAAGCCCAAGGAATGAATCCTTGTTATGTTTAAGGTAAAGATTGTCGCCCGACAACTGGCCTTGCCGTCCCCTTACTTCATTCGACCATACTCACGCTCTTGGCGGAGGCAGGGGCGAAGTAGGGTTAGGCCCTTGTTTGCTTTCTTGTCACCGCGGCTACAACCAAGTTCCAACCCAGGGAATAGTTCTTGGGTACAGGAAAAGGGGAGCATGGTAGCCTAGGAATAAAACGAGGTTTCATACGTCCCAATTCCATACAGAAATGCACAACAGGGGATAAAGGACTTATCTGTATTTGCAGCCCCTGGCAACCTTGGCTTGCCGTGGTTGGACCCTTGTGTCTGCAGCCCCCAGCAACCTTGGCTTGCCGGGACCGGAGCATCGGCTTGGTCTCTTTCTTCCAGATAGCTCAATAGAAATGTCCATGTACCCTGTGAACCAAAGAGGATGGAAAGGAACAAAGAGACACACACTCGACCTCTATGCTAGGGGTTATTCGCCGCTAAGCACTATCAACCCTAACCGAGGGAGAGACTCAACCTAGCATGCATGCTATAACTTAGGGCGCCAGCGCTTCATTTATTTATGCTCAGGGTCTGCGCCTGGCTTTGTACAGAGGGTTACATGCCTTGCCGGCAAGGCTTGTGCAAAAGGTGGTCTGCCGGGGGCCCGACAACCGCTCCTTATGGGCAAAACTTGCGAAGATTTTCGATTTTCCAAGAGTTGCTCACTGGAATGGCATATTCGGTCTCCAGGCGGACTGCGCCGGGCCGGTGACTCGTATTACCCGATAAGGGCCTTCCCACTTTGGCGTCAACTTGTTGGAATTCTTGGCCGATTGAACGCGCCGAAGAACAAGGTCGCCTTCCCCAAAGCTTCGGGCATGAACCTTGCGGCTATGGTAGCGACACAAGGCTTGCTGGTAGCATGCTGCTCTCACAGCCGCCCGAAGACGATCTTCCTCGAGGAGCGTTGTGTCATCTTGCCGCAATCGCTCTTGCTCAAAGTAGTCATAAGCAAGCACTCGAGGTGACCCGTATGTGTGTTCTGTGGGGAGAACTGCCTCTGCCCCGTATACCAGGGCAAAGGGTGTCTGGCCGGTGACTCGATTTGGCGTTGTTCTGATTGACCAAAGAACCGCCGGCAACTCATCAATCCAGCGCCTTCCGCTCTTGTGCAGCCTGTCAAAAGTCTTTCTCCTCAGGCCTCGCAGTACTTCAACATTTGCCCTCTCCGCCTGGCCGTTGCTCCGTGGGTGCGCCGAAGCGAAACAGACCTTGCTGCCGAGTTCTTGGGTGTATTGCATGAAGGTGCGGCTTGTGAACTACGTGCCGTTGTCGGTGATGACTCTGTTTGGTACACCAAAACGGCAGACTAGCCCCTTGAAGAATTTGACGGCTGATTGCGCTGTCACCTTCCTCACTGCTTCCACCTCCGGCCACTTTGTGAACTTGTCGATTGCAACGTACAAGTACTCAAAGCCCCCGACAGCGCAGTGGAAAGGGCCCAGTATGTCGAGCCCCCAGACCGAAAATGGCCAGGAGAGAGGGATTGTTTGAAGGGCTTGAGTTGGCTGATGAAGCTTCTTTGAATGGAACTGACACACTTCACACTTGGTTACTAGTACTATTGCATCCTGGAGGGCAGTGGGCCAAAAGAAACCTTGCCGGCAAGGGCCCTCGACCCTATGTGGGAGCCACATATGCCTCCATGTATCTCTGCCAACAGGTCCAGTCCTTCCTCCCTGGGAACGCACTTCAACTTCACTCTGTTTGGTCTTTTTCTGTACAGAACATTGTCAACAAACTAATACATGGCAGACCGACGGGCTACTTTCTCCGCTTCTTCCTGCTCTTCAGGAAGCTCCCCTGTTTGGAGGAATCGAATGGTATGCTGTGCCCATGCCGGAGCCTGGGGCTCGTCGGCAAGGACTAAAGTCATTTCCTCTGCCGTGGGAGCGGATGTCTCTACGGCCAGGGCTTGACGCCCTGTCAGAGTCGGTTGCCCCATGGCAGGCTTAGTGTCCATGGCAACATATTTACTAGCGGCCCCTGGGAGCTCGGTGGGAAAGTACTTGACGGGCTTGATTTCCTTCCTTGTTCTGCTCTGTCGATGGTTCAATGGATGGTTGAGTTAACCGAAGCACAAAAGTACCTCGTTCCACAGGTAGTTTGAAGGTAGCGCGCTTCGACAGGTAGTCGGCAATGTCGTTCTCCACTCGGGGAACATGCTCCACCTATATACCGTCAAAAATGCTCCTCCAGCTTCCTCACCTCATCTACATAGGCCTCCATCAACGTTCTTTGATAATCCTAGTTGACTTGGCTGACGACAAGCTGTGAATCACCCCTGACAACGAGCCTTTTGATCCCGAGGTCTGCCGTGATCCTGAGACCGGCAAGCAAGCCCTCCTATTCAGCAGTGTTGTTCATCGACATCTCCCTAGGAAAGTGCATCTAGATTACATACTTGAGGTGCTCTCCGGTGGGTGTGACAAGCAGCACACCAGCACCGGCGCCTTGCAGCAAGAAAGCCCCATCGAAGTACATAATCCAGTTGCGACTTGTTTCCTTGCCGGGAAGAGTGGTCTCCTGGATCTCTTCGTCGAGCGTCGAGGTCTACTCTGCAATGAACACTGCCAAGACTCTGCTCTGGATCGCCGAAGTACTTTCAAACTTCAAACCAAAGCTCGACAGCTCCAAGGCCCATTCCACAATCCTCCCGGTTGCGTCCGGGTTATGCAGTATCCGTTGCAACGGGAGGTGGGTGACGACGGTGATCTCGTGCGCTTGGAAGTAATGACGCAGCTTCCTCGAGGCCATAAGGAGGCCTAAGAGCAATTTCTGCACACTGGAGTACCTTGACCTAGCCCCCTGCAAGAGGGAGATGACAAAGTAAACCGGGTGCTGCATCATCTTCTTCTTCTGCACCACTTCATTTGGTTGCGCAGGCCCTGTCCCGCCAGCGCTAGACCCTGTAGGGGCCTCGCCTTGCCGGTACCAGGCCCTGCCGGGGGGGGGGGGAGCTCTGGCTCGCCATCTGCTAGTCTTGCCGTTGCCACTGCCCCTTTGTCGACCTCCCTCTGCGCCACTAGCGCGGCGCTGACCACTTGATTCGTTGCCGCTAGATACAACAACAACGGCTCTTATGGTTTAGGCGCAACCAGTATCGGCGTGGAGGAGAGGTATTTCTTCAATCCTGCAATGCTGCTTCGGCCTCTAGGGTCCATTCCATTGGGCCTACCGTTTTCAAGATTTTGAAAAAGGGAAGGGCACGCTCAGCAAACTTGGAGATGAATCTGCTCATGGCGGCAACGCAGCCAGTGAGCCGACGCACATCCTTGATCCGCCCAGGTGCCTCAATCTACTCAATGGCCTTGATCTTGTCTGGATTCACCTCGATCCCGCACTGTGACACAAAGAACCCGAGAAGTTTGCCGGACGGAACACCGAAGACGCACTTCTCAGGGTTCAGCTTGAGGTTGCCTTGCGCAAATTTGCAAACGTCTCTTCCAAATCTCGTACAAGTGTTGCCTTGTCCTTGGTTTTGACCACTATGTCATCCATATAAGCTTCCATATTTCTATGTAGCTGGGGCTCAAAACTAATGTGGACTGCTCTTACAAATGTTGAGCCAGCACTCTTCAACCCGAAAGGCATCCGTAAAAAGCAATACGTACCACACAGGGTGATGAATGTTGTCTTCTCTTCATCTTCTCTCGTCATGAAAATCTGGTGGTATCCTGAGTCGGCGTCAAGGAATGATAACAGGTCACACCCGGCCATGGAGTCAACAATCTGGTAAATGCGTGGCAACGGGAAATGGTCTTTTGGACAGGCCTTATTGATATCCGTGTAACCAATACACATCATGCACTTCCCATTTGCCTTGCGCACCACCACCGGATTGGCCAACCACATCAGATGGAGTAATCCTCTCACCAAGCCTGCCGCTTCCAGCTTCCTGATCTCTTCTGTGATGAACTCCTTCCTTTCCACAGCTTGCTTCCTGACCTTCTGCTTGACGGGTCGCGCATGAGGACATACAACAAGATGGTGCTCAATCACCTCCCTGGGAATGCCAGGGATGTCGGATGCTTGCCATGCAAACACATCGACATTCGCCCACAGGAAAGTGACGAGCGCGCCTTCCTATTTGCTATTGAGGGTGGAGCTTATGGTGAAAGCCCATCCCATGCCATCCTCCTTAACGGACACCTTCTTGGTCTCTGGTGGTCCAACTCTGGATCTCTTCTCTTGCCGGTGGAGCTCTCTGGCACGTCCTCGATGGGAGCACAACACTCAGTAGAGGTGCGCTTGCCAGAGTGGGTGCGACAGGTCTTGCCGGTCTTCTTCCCTCCCGGGGCTTCGGCGGCAGGAGCAAGTGCCTTGGCGGCAGTCGCTGCAACTGCTTCCCGGTAGAATTGGTCAGCGCAGATCAGCGCGTCCTTCATGTCGGAGGGGACAGTGATGATGGTCATCATCCCAGGCATCTTCAGCGTGTTGTAGGCGTAATGTGCCGCTGCCATGAACTTAGCTAGTGTCGGGCGGCCGAGGATGTCGTTGTAGGGTAAGGGGATCTGGGATACATCAAAGACAATCCTCTCCGTCCTGTAGTTCAACGCGCCTCCAAACGTCACGGGCAGCGTGACCTTACCTTTCGACTGACTCCTTCCCAGGTTGACCCCTTGAAACATGCCTATTTCCTCGAGGTCTCCATCAGGAATCTGTAGCCTTTTGACCACAACAGGAGAGATCAAGTTCAGACACGCCCCGCTGTCAACTCTCATCTTCGTCACCTTGAGGTTGCGTATCATTGGTGAAACCAACAACGGTAGACACCCGACCGTAGTTGTGGGATCAGGGTGATCCTCAGTGTAAAAAATGATAGGCGTGCTGGACCACTTCAGTGGCTTCTGAGCGATGAATGATCACTCCGTCACTGCGATCTCACGCGTCCACCGCTTGAGCTGGCGATGAGAGGTGTGCAGCGAGGCGCCACCGTCGACACACATGGCCTCCATGGCTTTCTGAAAATCAGGCTCGCCGGACTTGTCCTCCTCGTCATGATCATCGTCTTCCTACTTCTTGTCGTGGCCCCGGGCGGGCCTCTCTTGCTGGTTATCCTTAGCGCGGCTCTTGCCGGATCCTTCGACACCGTCCTGACCCTTCTCCTTGTCCCGCCTCTCATACTCAGCTTTTTGCTTCTCAGTAAGGAGCTCAACTTGTTGGCAGTTCTGGAGGTCGTGGCCCTTGGTGAGGTGGATCTTCTAGTACTGCTTGTCGGAGCTTCCTAGCTTATCGCTAGCTGCCAAGGCTCGACAAGCAGCACACTTGGCAATTTCCATGCCGGGGTCGCTTGCCTTGGCCTTCTTGGCAGCGCCGGTGTCGTCGGATCCCTTGACGGCAAGCACGGCTTTGCCCTTGCGCTTTCTGTTGCGACGCCGACCCTTCTTCATTGGGGCGGCGTTGTCTTCTTTGTGGAGTCGGTTTCCGCACCAGCATCCTCGCTGGGGTACTTCCTCCCCTCTTCAGCTCGAGCGCACCTATCGGCCAAAACATAAAGTTCGGCCACATCTTTGACCTTGTTCATTGCCAGCTCTTCACGCATCTTGTGGGTGCACACATTCTGATGGAATGCACTGATCACGGCGGCGAGGTGAACGTCTGGGATGTTGTACTGCACCCGGCTGAACCTTTGTATGTACTTGCGCAGGTTTTCACCTTTATTCTGGGGGATGATATGTAAATCGCTTGCCTGGCCATGAGCTTGATGGCCCCCAGTAAAGGCGGCAACGAACTCATGACACAAGTCTGACCAAGAAGAAATGGAATCCGCCAGCAAGTGCATCAACCATGACATGACATTGGGCTTAAAGTGCCAACGGGAAGTAATTGGCAAGCACCTTGTCGTCGCGGGCTCTAGTAGCTTGCATCGCGATGGTGTTGATGTTGAGGAACTCTGACGTGTGAGTCTTGCCGTTGTACTTATCGCCAACGTCAGGCTTCAACGTGCAGTGGGAGGGCCACTGGAACTGATGTAGCTCATGGGTAAAGGCTGGGCAACCCACCTCGTAGGGTAGGCTACCATAGCCTCCCGGTGCCGGGTGGTCCATAGTGGGCCCTGCCCGCCTATCTGACTGGTGGCGCGCTTCACACCGACATTAGATGGTGGTTTGAGCGTATTTAAGGGCTCGCTTCCAGAGAACTTGGCGCTGATCGCGGTGGGTCCGTGGGTCGGATGACGCTATGGAAATGTTATCACAAGCGTCATCACGACGGACCGACACCCGCGGTAACTGGCGTGAGGGAGGAGAGTGCACCGTGGCTACATCACCTCCGGCCCTTCAACCACTGGCATGCGGTGGCTCGATGGAGCGGCGGCCTTAGGGCCCCGCTGGTCGCGGCTCATCTTTGTTGGTGACGCCGACGAGACTTTGGATGGTGGCTCTCCACTCGTCGAGCTTTTCTGCAACAGGAGGAAAATCGAGGAGCAGCTGCGCGCGCGCCAAAGCTTCTACTGGCGTGGGTGGCGGCGAAAGCTGCGTGGACCGTGACGCGCTCCGACTCCTAACCAGGTTAGAAGGAGCTCTATGACGGCCTTGCGGCTGTACGCCATTTTCGCCAACACTTCGGCGTGCATGCTGGCCTCCTTCGTCCCGTGAAGGATGCGCAGGACTCTTCCCACGGCGGCGCCCGGGGTCACCAGCGTGGTGACACTGATCATCACGCACAACTTGGGAAGAGCGCATCGTGGGCGCTGGCATAGTTGTCTTGGAGATCGCCACACCACTGGTAGGTGGCACGCCGCCGCTTGCGGGGGCCCCAACTCTGTCTTTAGATTTGGTAACATGCGGCCCGTCGTCTTGCGCACGAACGATGCCGCTTGCCAGGCTTTGACTGCCAGAGCGATGTGGGTGTTCGCGGGCCACGCCTCGGCTTCCGTCCCTGACCGCCCCGCCACTTGCCCGCACTGGCATGGGCTGTCCGGCTCCGGATGAACCGATCACCGTCATTGTCTTCATCTTAGGAGCCATGGCGATGAAGAACTGCTAGACTAGCTGCTAGACCAGATTTTCACAATTTGCGCCCCCCTACCTGGCGCGCCAAAGATGTCGGTGGAAAATGACACCTATGGGATCACTGGAATCCCTACTACGGTCGGCGGGCGCGAGGTTGTGGAAAGAGCGGGTCTAGGAGTCAACACAAAGATTGTTTACCCAGGTTCGGGCCGCGAGGATGCGTAATACCCTAGTCCTGCTTTGGTGTATATTCGAGTGTTCTTGAGTTCTTGAACTAGCTATGGTGTGTGCATAGTCCAAAAGATCCGAATCCTTCCTCCGTATACCTTAGGCCTCCTTTTATAGAAAAAGGGGTCACCACGGTGGCACATAGGAGGTGGAAAGGTGTACAGTGGCTGAGCTTATTGCCTGACACCACAGGACAAAACACATTAAATGCGCTACTTAGGTGTCCTCTTGCTTTATCGGGGACGACAACGAAGCCTGTCCCATCTGTCGCCACTTTGCCTTGCTTCGACACGCGTCCAGGCCAACGAGGCGTGCAGTGCCATGTAAGCTGGCAGGCTACTGAGCTGGTGTGGTGGAAGGGTCTTCACGAAGATCTGCATGCCACCACGCAGGTGCTTGCTGAGTCGGTATAGAGGCTGCACGTCACCACGCAGGTGCTCGCCTAGCTGGCTGGGCTGGCAGCTGCATGGGAATGGTGGTGGAGTCATGGCAGATGTGGGCCTGACCGAGGCCCCGCTGACATCCTCGGCAAGGATCTTGCCGGGGTCCTAGCAAGGGTCTTGCCGCAACATCGCGATCGTCCCCGTTAAGGATCTTGCCGGAGGTCTCGTGGATTTCCTCGGCAACGATATTGCCGAGGATCGTCGTCTTCTGGTTCCTATCTAGGCCTCGCATGCCCTTTGTCTTCACAAAGATTTGCATGCCACTATGCAGGCCCCCTCCCAAGCTTTGGTTCCAGCGTTGTCGATGGTGTAAGAACTCTCAGGCTTAAAGGTGGTGGCCTTGCTAGCTTTTGGTAAGTTGCCCCAGCAAGGCTCTTGCCGGGGCTGCATAGGCCGCCCCAGCAAGGGTCTTGCCGGGGGAAGTCCATCTTGTCGCTTTACCTTTTGCGTCCCTGGTTTGAGAGCCGCTTCGGTAGTCTTGTACTTTTGCTTCCTTCCTCTGCCCTGCTAAGGATGGCCACAGGTGCGGCTCTGACTGCCCGTGCACAAGTAAAGGGGTACAAAGGGCCCTACTTTTGTATGCCGACAACGGTGGAGGCTGATGATGAGGACATGAATACCATTGTTACACCCACAACCCTTGCTGCTATACATACTGAAACAATTACTAGAGCTCGCGCACGCCAATTTAATTACCAGGTACTTTCGTTTCTTGGTAATGATTCTAATGTTCACGAGAATATGATGCTGCCTAAATTGGATACATTTGTTTTGCTTACAAATGAAGGGCCTATCTTTGAGAAGGATGAACATTGGAGCAAGAACAAGCATGAAGATGATGGCATGCGCAAGGGGAACAAGAACGGAGTTACAAGTGATGATTTCAGGACGTGGAAGCCACCATAATGAGTGCATGAAGCCTTGGACGAAATATACAAGATGCTACTTCATAATTTTTGTCCAGAGGCTATTCTAGGTGCTGCGTCACCTTATTATTGGGCCAGGCCCATGTAATTTCGAAATACTTGATTATAGGCTATTTTTAGAGTCCGTATGTGTGGGGAAACAAGAGTTAGGGTTGGTTTCGGACCCCTCCCTCAAGGGCCACGAAATCCCCCCCTCTTCCTCCATATATACAGCCCTTAGGGCGTCGTTTAGACTTCGGGTTTTGTTTAGATTAAAGTTCGCCATAGCTGCAACTTCGCGTACTTCGTTTGTGTTCAACGACCAGACAAAGGCGTCACAGAACCCCACCTTGATCAATAAAGCTTTCATCTTATATTCGCAATATCCAGATTGCAATCTTAGTTTCTTGCTTGTTCTTCGTTCGCTCGTAGGAAACAGACCCTCGTGGTCAGGTTGATCGTGCTCCGGCGTGGTCAATAACCTCTCGGAGTTGGTTTAGCGATTGCTAAGGTGCAACGTCCTCGCACGTTCTTAGTCGGATCGTCAAAGTCGACTTCCAGCAAAGCGATATCCATCATCTCATCGAAAGACGGGACACCTTTGCCTCTATCAAGTGGTATCAGAGTTCCAGGTTGCTCGGTGAGATTTTATAGTTTTTGGTAGTTTAGATCGAGTCTGTTCTTCATACCTACAGTCCACGAAAAAGCCACACAAAAAATTAGGGTTTTTCTTTGCTGAATTTGCGGTTGCATCGTCGTGTCTAGTTGCTGGTCTTAGCGTCTAGTCCTTTAGAGTTTCGAGTTCTGTCACAGTTTGTCACGCCGCCGCACCATCTTCATCGTTGTTGCCATATACCACCACCACTGCCATATCCCACCAACTCTGCCTTCTACCACCACCGCTGGCATATACCACCACCGCTGCCATATCCCACCAACGCTGCCATATACCACCGATCCATATCCATATACCACCATCGCTATCATATACCACCACAGCTGCCATATCCTACCACCATATATCCACTACCAATCCAAGTTCTTTTCGTATTACGTTTGTTTCCGAGATCCATCTAATTTCCAATTCGTGTTTCCTTGCCTGAGTAGGTTTTGGAAAAAAAGTCTGGAGACCCCGGGCAGTTTTTAGGCCAAAATTTCGGCGACCGATTTTTTTCCCTGTCCTATTTTTAGGTCCCAGGGAGTGTTTTGAGACATTCGCCATCATAGTGATTTTTTGTTGCACTTTTTCGTCATCGCTGCCCTGATTTCCGAAAAAAAGTTGTCAAATAAATTTCGTGCTCATCCTGTCAGTTTGACCTGGGAAGAGTTTTGAGACACTCGCCATTATAGTGATTTTTCGGCAAAAAAAAAGAGCAGCGCAAAAAAAAGTGCAAAAAAAAAACAGAGCGAAAAAAATAAATTCCAGAGTGTGCTTTTCCCTTGTTTACGTGCAGCGCCGTGATTTTGTTAGTGTTCTAGGCTCGCGTCCCTAGCTCGGTCTAGCCTAGGACCAGCACAGTACCGTCGTTGAGCGTTTATTCAACTTTGCATCACTGAATTGATTATTGCTGACCCTTTTTGATACCATATTATAAGCCTTCCCAGCTCCACATACATCTACGTCATGCGTTTGACTCTCCCTGGTAATCCCTTTATCCAAGCTTTGAGAGTTTTGACTACAACGGTTGCCGATCACCTCCTGCTGCTGGGTAAGAACTGGTAAGAATTTGAGATTTGCTTGACGGGTTTGTGATACACCACCACCACTTCTTAGTAGTATGTAGGATCGTATTCTTGTGTGTTTCTATTTGCTGCTAACCATGGCAGGATCACAAGCCAATGAGACTAATTGGGAGAACCTGACGAACAAACAGCTACATGATAAATTTCAGCAAATGATGAGTGGACAGGTGCAAGATGTGCTAAACAGATTTGAAGAGGCCATGGAGAAGATAGATGGCATTGAGAAGACGTTCGAAACAAAGCTTGATAACAAGTTTAATGAATTGCTCACACGTTTTCCACAACCACCGCCGGCTGCACCTATCGCACCTCTGCGACGACAACAACAACGCCCCCTTCCGAATCAGTATGGACGAGCGAAGCGTGTTCCTCTTGAGGATGGCCAAACTTCTGGTGCTGCTGTACCTGTTGTTGATGCTTCTTTGACTCCTACTACTGCTGCTGCTGGTACCCAGGAGGATGATGAGTATGCGGGCGATTATGAGGATGAGGTTGATCAAAATTAGAACTACGTGCAGCCACCAGCACCACCACCAACAGGTCAACCTTAGGTATATAATCGCAATGGTAGGCCTACACCACCACCTCAGGTACGAGATAATGACCATATTCCTAAACTAAAATTGAATATTCCACCATTTGAGGGTAGATATGCTCCTGATATATATCTTACTTGGGAGTTAGAAACTGAACAACGTTTTACACGTTTGCAATATCCCGAGGAGAGACGGGTTGCTGCTGCTGTTTGTGCTTTCACTAGTTTTGCATGTGTATGGTGGTTTGAACATTGTAGATTATATCCTATTCTAGCTACTTGGGCTACTTTAAAAACTGCTATGCGTACTCGTTGGGTTCCACCATATTATCAACGTGAATTGCTTCAAATATTGCAGCGTTTAAGACAAGGAAAAAAATATGTAGAAGAATATCATCAGGAATTACAAACTGGCATGATTAGATGTGGTATTGTTGAGGAGAATGAATCTATGCTTGCACGTTTTATGGGTGGATTAAATAGAGAGATTCAGACCATTCTAGAGTATAAGGAGTATACTAATATCACTCGTTTATTCCATCTTGCTTGTAAAGCTGAACGGGAAGTGCAGGATCAACAAGCAATGGCGTGCACTAACTTTTCTGCAGGTCGACCTTCCTCATGGACACCGCGTGCATCTTCTACTTCCACTGCACCAGCACCTCCATCAGGTGCCACCTCCAGCCGTGATACAAGAAAGCAGGCACAACCACCACTATCTGCCAAGAGCGCACCTGCCGGACCTACACAGAGCTCTTCTTCTTCCATGGCATCAACAGGGCACACAAGTGATATTATTTATCATCGTTGTAAGGAAGAGGTCATTATGCGCGAGAATGCAAATCTCAGCGTGTGATGATTGGTACTAAGGATGGTGGGTATGAGTCCGCTAGTGATTATGATGAGGAGACTTTGGCCCTTATTACACGTGAAGAACTTGGTGGATATGATTCTGATCATGAGACGCAATACATGGCTCCTCAAGACGCTGACAGGTATGAATGTTTAGTTGCTCAATGTGTTTTGAGTGTGCAGGTCACACAAGCTGAGCAAAATCAGAGGCATAATTTGTTCCATACAAAGGGAGTTGTGAAGGAACGTTCTGTGCGCATTTTCATAGACAGAGGGAGTTGCAACAACTTGGGTAGCATGGAGATGGTGGAGAAGCTATCTCTCACCACAAGACCACATCCACATCCTTACTACATCCAATGGTTCAACAACAGTGGCAAGGTTAAGGTAACACGTACTGTTCGTGTGCATTATAGTATCTCTACATATGATGATTATGTTGATTGTGATGTGGTACCTATGCAAGCATGTTCCTTATTACTTGCTCGACCATGGCAATTTGATAAAAATTATGTCCACCATGGTAGAAACAATCAGTATACTCTTGTTCATAAGGATAAAAATATTACTTTGCTTCCTGTGACTCCTGATTCCATTTTGAAAGATGATATTAATAGAGCTAATAAAGCAAAACAAGAGAAGAATAAGAGTGAAAATGAGATTGTGGCAAAAAAATTTGAGCAACAAATGAAGCCTAATAATAAACCATCTAGTGTTGCTTCTGAAATTAAATTAAAAAGTGCACGTTTACTTGCCACAAAATCTGATATTGATGAGCTAGATTTTAGCAAATCTGTTTGCTATGCTTTTGTGTGCAAATAGGCATTATTTTCATTTGAGGACGTGCCTTCCTCTTTGCCCCCTGCTGTCACTAACATTTTGCAGGAGTTCGCTAACATCTTCCCACAAGACGTACCACCGAGATTACCACATATTCAAGGGATTGAGCATCAAATTGACTTAATTCCCAGTGCATCGCTACCCAACCGTGCACCATACCTTACCAATCCACAGGAGATGAAGGAGATTATGCGTCAAGTGCAAGAGCTTCCCGACAAAGGTTATTCCTATTATTCTAGTGCCGAAAAAGGATGGTACATCGCGTATGTGTGTTGATTGTAGAGGCATTAATAATATTACTATTCGTTATCGTCATCCTATTCCTAGGCTAGATGATATGCTTGATGAATTGAGTGGCTCTACAATATTCTCCAAAGTTTATTTGTGTAGTCGATACCATCAAATTCGTATGAAATTGGGGGACGAATGGAAAACAACATTTAAACCTAAGTTTGGATTATATGAGTGGTTAGTCATGCCTTTTGGGTTAACTAATGCACCTAATACTTTCATGAGATTAATGAACAAAGTTTTACGTGCTTTCATTGGACATTTGTGGTAGTTTACTTTGATGACATATTGATTTATAGCAGATCTTTGGAGGAACATTCGGAACATTTATGTGCTATTTTTATTGCTCTACGTGATGCACATTTGTTTGGTAACCTTGGGAAGTGCACCTTTTGCACCGACCGAGTGTCTTTTCTTGGCTATATTGTTACTCCACAGGGAATTGAAGTTGATAAAGCCAAGATTGAAGCTATTGAGAGTTGGCCGCAGCCCAAAACAGTCACACAAGTGAGGAGTTTTCTTGGCCTTGCTGGATTCTATAGGCGTGTTGTGAGAGATTTCAGCACCATTGCTGCACCTCTCAATGAGCTTACAAAGAAGGATGTGCCATTTGTTTGGGGTATCGCACAGGAAGAAGCCTTCAAGGTATTGAAAGATAAGTTGACACATGCTCCTTTACTCCAACTTCCTGATTTTAATAAGACTTTTGAGCTTGAATGTGATGCTAGTGGAATTGGATTAGGAGGTGTGTTATTACAAGATGGCAAACCTATTCCATATTGATGCATCTCCGTCGTATCTACTTTTCCAAACACTTTTGCCCTTGTTTTGGACTCTAACTTGTATGATTTGAATGGAACTAACCCGAACTAACACTATTTTTTAGCAGAACTGCCATGGTGTTGTTTTTCGTGCAGAAAATAAAAATTCTCGGAATGTCCTGAAACTCCACGGAACACCTTAGAAAAAATAAAGAAAAATCCTCGCAAAAGATGAAGACCAGGGGGCCCACACCCTGCTCACGAGGGTGGGGGCGCCCCCCTGGGCACGCCCCCTACCTCGTGTCCCCCCTGGTGGCCCTCCGACGCCAACTCCAACTCCATATATTGGCTTTCGGGGAGAAAAAAATCAGAGAGAAGAAATCGTCGCATTTTACGATACGGAGCCGCCACCAAGCCCTAATCTCTCTCGAGAGGGCTGATCTGGAGTCCGTCCGGGGCTCCGGAGAGGGGAATTCGTCGCCGTCGTCATCATCAACCATCCTCCATCACCAATTTCATGATGCTCACTACCGTGCGTGAGTAATTGCATCGTAGGCTTGCTGGACGGTGATGGGTTGGATGATATTTATCATGTAATCGAGTTAGTTTTGTTAGGGTTTGATCCCTAGTATCCATTATGTTCTGAGATTGATGTTGCTATGACTTTGCTATGCTTAATGCTTATCACTAGGGCCCGAGTGCCATGATTTCAGATCTGAACCTATTATGTTTTCATGAATATATGCGTGTTCTAGATCCTATCTTGCAAGTCTATAGTCACCTACTATGTGTTATGATCCGGCAACCCCGAAGTGACAATAATCGGGACCACTCCCCGTGATGACCATAGTTTGAGGAGTTCATGTATTCACTATGTGCTAATGCTTTGTTCCGGTTCTCTATTAAAAGGAGGCCTTAATATCCCTTAGTTTCCAATAGGACCCCGCTGCCACGGGAGGGTAGGACAAAAGATGTCATGCAAGTTCTTTTCCATAAGCACGTATGACTATATACGGAATACATGCCTACATTACATTGATGAACTGGAGCTAGTTCCGTGTCACCCTATGTTATGACTGCTACACGATGAACCCCATCCGGCATAATTATCCATCGCTAATCTGGTGCCTATGAGTTTTCCACATACTGGTTCTCGCTCATTTACTTCTCCGTTGCTACTGTTACAATCACTACAAAATACCAAAAACATTACTTTTACTGTCTTTACTTTTGTTACCGTTACCACCACTATCATATTACTTTGCTACTAAACACTTTGCTGCAGATACTAAGTTTCCAGGTGTGGTTGAATTGACAACTCAGCTACTAATACTTGAGAATATTCTTTGGCTCCCCTTGTGTTAAATCAATAAATTTGGGTTGAATACTCTACCCTCGAAAACTGTTGTGATCCCCTATACTTGTGGGTTATCAAGACTATTTTCTGGCGCCGTTGCCGGGGAGCATAGCTCTATTCTTTGAGTTACTTGGGATTTATATCTACTGGACACTATAAAGAACTTGAAAGATGATCGAACTACTATTTTACCCTCAACTACGAGGGGAGGTAAGGGACTGCCATCTAGCCTTGCACTAGATTCTCCTTCTGTTATGGGTAAGTTTGCGACACCTAAAGCTACTACTGCTATTGATTCTGATATGTCGCATGTTATTGATGATGCCACTTCTGCTATGCATGATACTTATGATGAAACTACTTCTATGCTTGATGCTACTGTGCCACTTGGTGAATATCTTGATGAGCAAATTGCTAGGTCTAGAGAAAGATAAATTCTTGAACCTGAACAAGATGATGTTAGTGATGATGAACCTATGCCTGCTATTCCTGAGGGTTATCTTTTTGATGCTAAATCTTCTGCAGCTATTCTTGATTGCCAGGATAGACATGAACGTAAGAGGTTGCTAATTAAATGGAGTAAAGAATCTTTTAGAGGTAGAATGAAACCTGATCCTGCTTTTGCTACTTCACCTATTTGTGTTACTGATCAGGACTATTATGATTTTTCTGTTGATCCAGATATAATTACTTTGGTTGAATCTGATCCTTTTTATGGCTATGAATCTGAAACTGTTGTGGCACATCTTACTAAGTTAAATGATATAGCTGCCCTGTTTACTAATAATGAGAGATTGCGCTACCTTTATTTACTTAAGATCTTTTCGTTCTCATTAAAGGGTGATGCTAAGATATGGTATAATTCTCTTGATCCTGGTTGTGGGCAAAGTCCCCAGGATATGATTTATTACTTCTCTGCTAAATATTTCCCTGCTCATAAGAAACAAGCTGCTTTGAGGGAAATATACAATTTTGTGCAAATTGAAGAAGAGAGTCTCACACAAGCTTGGGGGAGGCTTCTCAAGTTACTTAATGCTTTGCCTGATCATCCTCTTAAGAAACCTGAAATATTTGATATCTTTTATAATGGACTAATTGATGCTTCCAAAGATCACCTGGATAGTTGTGCTGGTTCTCTTTTCAGGGAAAGAACACCGGATGACGCTGAACTTCCATTGAATAATATGTTGGCTAATGAAAATAATTGGGCACCTCCTGAGCAACCTCCTGAGCCAGTTCCAGAGCCAATTACTGAGCCTATTCCTAAACCAACTCTGAAGAAGAGAGGTGTTCTATTTCTCAGTCCCAAAGATATGCAAGAGGCAAAGAAATCTATGAAAGAAAAAGGTATTAAAGCTGAAGATGTTAAGAATTTACCTCCTATTGAAGAAATATATGGTCTTAATTTACCGCCTGCTGAAGAAGTATATGATCTCAATTACTTATTTAATGAAGAACTTCCCGATATCCCGACACAGGTAGTAAAAGTAAATTCTCTCTATAGATATGATAAAGCTGAAGTCCCTCCTACTAAAATTGCTAGTTAGTGCTTGGATGAGTTTGATGACTTTATGTTTAAGCAAGATGACTTTAATGCTTATTTTGGTAGACAATTACAACAGAATACCTTTATGATTAAACGCTTGGGTGATTATATGGCTGATATTAGAGGTGAACTTAAACTTGTTAGCAAGCATGCTTCTATGGTTACCACTCAAGTAGAACAAGTACTTAAAGCTCAAAAAGAAGTGCTTGATGAAATGAATAGTAAGAAAAATGATTATGCTATTAGAGTGGCTACTAGAACTGGTAGAATGACTCAGGAACCTTTGTATCCTGAAGGCCACCCTAAGAGAATCGAGCAAGATTCTCAGAGAAACAATATTGATATACCTAGTTCTTCTAAGAGGAAGAAAAACAAAAATGATAGGACTTTGCAAACTTCTAGTGAACCTATCGCTGAACCACCTGAGAATCCAAATGATATCTCTGTTTCTGATGATGAAACACAATCAGGCAATGAACATGAACCTAGTGATAATGTTAATGATAATGTTCATGTTGATGCTCAACCTAGTAATGATAATGACGTAGAAGTTGAAGCCGCTGTTGATCTTGACAACCCACAATCAAAGAATCAACGTTATGATAAAAGAGACTTCGTTGCTAGGAAACACGATAAAGAAAGGGAACCATGGGTTCAAAAACCCATGCCTTTTCCTCCTAAACCATCCAAGAAAAAGGATGATGAGCATTTTGAGTGCTTTGCTGAAATGATTAGACCCATCTTTTTGCGTATGCGACTAACTAATGTGCTCAAAACAAATCCTTATGCTAAGTATATGAAGGATATTATTACTAATAAAAGAAAGATACCTGAAGCTGAAATTTCCACCATGCTTGCTAATTACACTTTTAAGGGTGGAATACCAAAGAAACTTGGAGATCCCGGAGTACCTACTGTACCATGCTCCATTAAAATAAATTATGTTAAAACTGCTTTATGTGATCTTGGAGCCGGTGTTAGTGTTATGCCTCTCTCTTTATATCGTAGACTTGACTTGAATAAGTAGACACCTACTGAGATATCTTTGCAAATGGCTGATAAATCAACTGCTATACCTGTTGGTATTTGTGAGGATGTGCCTGTTGTGGTTGCAAATGTTACTATTTTAATGGACTTTGTTATTCTTGATATTCCTGAGGATGATAGCATGTCTATTATTCTTGGAAGACCTTTCCTTAATACTGCAGGTGTGATGCCCCAGATTCAATCGTACACTAATCATACACGCAAACATGTACGATCAAGATCAGGGACTCACGGGAAGATATCACAACACAACTCTAAAAATAAAATAAGTCATACAAGCATCATATTACAAGCCAGGGGCCTCGAGGGCTCGAATACAAGTGCTCGATCATAGACGAGTCAGCGGAAGCAACAATATCTGAGTACAGACATAGGTTAAACAAGTTGCCATAAGATGGCTAGCACAAACTGGGATACAGATCGAAAGAGGCGCAAGCCTCCTACCTGGGATCCTCCTAACTACTCCTGGTCGTCGTCAGCGGCCTTCACGTAGTAGTAGGCACCTCCAGTGTAGTAGGAGTCATTGTCGATGGTGGCATCTTGCTCCTAGGCTCCAACATCTGGTTGCGACAACTAGGTAGAAAGGAAAGGGGGAAAAAGGGGGAGAAAAGCAACCGTGAGTACTCATCCAAAGTACTCACAAGCAAGGATCTACACTACATATGCATGGGTATATGTGTAAAGAGGCAATATCAATGGACTGAACTGCAGAATGCCAGAATAAGAGGGGGATAGCTAGTCCTATCGAAGACTACGCTTCTGGCAGCCTCCGTCTTGCAGCATGTAGAAGAGAGTAGATTGAAGTCCTCCAAGTAGCATCGCATAGCATAATCCTACCCGGCGATCCTCCCCTCGTCGCCCTGTGGAAAAGCGATCACCGGGTTGTCTATGGAACTTGTATGGGTGTGTTTTATTAAGTATCCGGTTCTAGTTGTCATATGGTCAAGGTACAACTCCGGGTCGTCCTTTTACCAAGGGACACGGCTATTCGAATAGATAAACTTCCCTGCAGGGGTGCACCACATAACCCAACACGCTCGATCCCATTTGACCGGACACACTTTCCTGGGTTATGCCCAGCCTCGAAAGATCAACACGTCGCAACCCCACCTAGGCACAACAGAGAGGTCAGCACGTCGGTCTAAATCCTACGCGCGCAGGGGTCTGGGCCCATCGCCCATTGCACACCTGCATGTTGCGTACGCGGCTGGAAGCAGACCTAGCCCCCTTAATACAAGAGAAGGCTTACGGTCCAATCCGGCGCGCGCCGCTCAGTCGCTGACATCACGAAGGCTTCGGCTGATACCACGACGTCGAGTGCCCATATCTTTCTCGCGTAGTTGGTTAGTGCGTATAGGCCAGTGGCCAGACTCAGATCAAATACCAAGATCTCGTTAAGCATGTTATTATGAAGCAACCGCGAACGTCGACCAGGGCCAGGCCCACCTCTCGCCTAGGTGGTCTCAACCTGCCCTGTCGCTCCGCCACAAAGATCCACACAGAGGGCCGCCGGGACAAAGGTCCTTTCAGCCCCCAATCCGTGAATCACTCGCGGGTACTCCTCGAGCCGACCCGACTTTAGTCACCATCTGTAGTATGTATATATGTATAGTGTATACCCGTGATCACCTCCCGAGTGATCACGACCCAATAGTATAGCAAGGCAGACTGACAAGAATGTAGGGCCAATGATGATAAACTAGCATCCTATACTAAGCATTTAGGATTGCGGGTATGGTATCAATGACTATAGCAACAATGACAGGCTATGCAACAGAATAGGAGTAACCAAACAGTAACATGCTACACTACTCTAATGCAAGCAGTATAGAGAAGAATAGGCGATATCTGGTGATCAAGGGGGGGGGCTTGCCTGGTTGCTCTGGCAAGAAGAAGGGGTCGTCAACTCCGTAGTCGAACTGGGGGTCGCCGGCAGTCTCGGGGTCTACCGGAAAGAAGTAATGGAGGGGGAACACAATAAACAACAGAGCAATCAAAGCATCACAAAGCAAGACGCGGCAATATGCGGTGCTAGGGGTGACTTAACGTAGTGGTAGGTGATACCGGCGAAGGGGGGAAACATCCGGGAAAGTATTCCCAGTGTTTCGCGTTTTCGGACAGATGAACCGGAGGTGAAATTTTGCAGGTTTGCTATGCTAGGGATGTGTGGCGGGCGAACGAACTGCGTATCCGGATTCATCTCGTCGTTCTGAGAAACTTTCATGTACAAAGTTTTTCCATCCGAGCTACGGTTTATTTTATATTGATTTTAAAAGATTTAAATCACTTTTAGCATTTATTTAATTATTTTAATCCAACATTATCGAGAACAGTGCCCGCTGATGTCAGCATGACGTCAGCAGTCAACAGAGGTGTTGACTAGTCAACTGATGTGTGGGTCCCGTTCGTCATTGATTAGACTAACTAATCATGATTAATTAGTTAACTAAGTGATTAGGTTAATTAAATACAATTAATTAAGTTAATTGATCCTTTAATTAATTAATTAACATATTTTAGTTTTATTTTTATTTCTTAGTATTCCCCTTTTTTTGTTCTAAAGGGCATGGGCCCTGTTGTCAAGTGGACTAGGGCCTTAGCGGGTGCTGGTTAGTGGGCGTGGGCACTAGAGCGTAACGGGTGTGGGCGCGTGCCCGATAGGGCGAACCCGAGTGCGCGGGCGACGACCGCCGTGGCGCGGTGGGGCACCGGAGTGGGCCGCGGGTCCGACGACGGTCGGCGTGAGCTGGGAGGGCGACCGCGGGGCTGGCAGCGAGCGGGCGTGGCGGAGCCAAAGCGGGGGCTGCGCGACGAGGCCGGAGCTCGACCGGAGCGAGCTCATGGCGGCGGGAGTGAGTAGAGGCGGCAGTAGGGCGGGCTACGGTCATGCGCGCGCGAGTGAACGACGCCGGTGACAGAGAATAATGGGAGAGAGGGAGGGAGGTCGGAGCTCACAGCGGGGCATAGGGCACGAGGCAGTGGTGCTCGAGGTGGGGGACGGGGACGACGCACGTGGAGGAGGCAGTCCGGCGAGGTGGCTAAGGCGGAGGCGCAACTCTAGGCAGCGAGGATCGGCAGCGACGCATCATGGGGAGGAGACGAGGTCGAGGTGGCGTTGGGCAACGGCGGAGCGGTGGCGGCCCGGTGACGAGGGGGCGACGGAGAGGAGAAGAGGATGCGGCGGTCCGGTGGGGAGGCGGCGCTGGCGAGGTGGCTTCGGGCGGCGGCGTCGGGGTCGAGGCGGTTACCCCGATCTGGATCGTGGGGGAGTGGGGGAACGAGGGGGGAGTGGGGAGCGACTCGTCTAGGGTTTGGGTGCCAGGGGAGTTAGTAGGCGCGGCTGGGCCAGCCGGCTGGGCCAGGTGGGCCGGCCTGATGTGAGCTGGGCCGCCTGGTCCAGTGGGGGAGGGGGTTTCCCTTTTTTTGTAAATTTTGTTTCCTGTTTTATTCCTTTTCTTTTTCTTTATTTTCTTTTCTATTTTCGCTAATTGTTTGGGCACCAAATGAGTTTGGTAAAAATGAGAGTTGGACCACAAATCACAGCACAATATATCCTACCACCAAAAACTTGTTTGGGGTAATATCATTTCATATTTATTTTGTATTAATAAAAAGGTTAATAAATAATGTTTTCAGCCACTGTTTGAGGTTATTTAAGTCACTTATCAAATTTCAATAATGTTGTTTACAACTTTATCATTGCCTCTGATTTATCTACTATTTATTGAACATTTTAGTTTCAATATTTAAAAACTTTTATCGTTTGCTTGATTTTGAATTTTGAATTTGGATCGGTTTCAAACTAACGCAAGATTAGCAACAGTAACCGAGGTGACGTGGCATCATTAACGTGGGATTATTGTAGCTTAATTATCCGGGCGTCACAATTCTCCTCCACTACCAGAAATCCCGTCCCGAGATTTAAGAGGTAGTGAAAGGGGGGAAGGTTTGGTAACGAATCTAGCGGGTCTTCCCATGCTGGCTTACTCTTGTCGAAGAGGCCGGTCCAATACATTGATGTCTTCATTTCTCTGCTTCAGGTCATCATGATGAAGTCGGCGTCCTTTCTTCAGGAACTCCATCGTATTTACGAAAGAATAAAGGGTGGACATTCTGGGAGAACGGACCTCGGCAAGGTTGACTATCGGGTCGACAACATCGAGGAAGGTGGAGGAAAGTAACTCTTGAATCGAAACTTAAGAAAATATCGAGAGCAAAGTAAGGAGGTATTCTGGGAAGTTTCGAGCGGACAGGCAATCGTTCGATGCCTGTTATAGGGCGTGAAAGGGTCACAGGAATAAGTATTGTGTCCGATATCAGACCTTAAGGTGGCTCGTGAATTACATACGAGGCCACGCGCGAGGAACAACCTTGGGAACAAGGGGTGTACAGGAGAGTCAGGTTTCGATCCTGTGGAACTGTGGGTTATGGGCCCACCATGTGGGTGAAAAGTAGGAAGGGCGGAGACGTCTTGCGTGATCATACAAGCAAGGTATGTCAGAGGGTAGCTTGTCAGTTATGTCGGCAACAACAGCGATACCAAGGGCGAGGGACGAAGAGAACCATTTTCCTGCTCATTGAACGAGGCGGACCAATAGGCAAAGTTCTCGTCCATCGGTGGTTACCGGAGTGTCATCAACAATAGTAACAGGGTCTTACAGACAGAGCGGTACAACAAGGTGCTTACCTAAGCATGGAATTATCTCTGCTCAGTTAAGTCAGATTACAGGAAAGGCTAAACAAAAGAATGGAAAGGAAAACGCGATTATCAGATTAAACAGAACAATGGAAAGAAAAATTGTGATTACACACAATTATTAGGAGTATATCATTCCCATGAACAAGTAGAACATGGCATACAGGGTAGGAGAGCAAGTACCCCAACCATTCAGATAAGAGGAAAGGATTAATCAAGATGTTACCCATACAACGGTGTTTGGATAACTGACCAAGAAACATTTAGCATCGCACCTCCAATGTTCTTGTTGATGAGCGGGGTATCATAGTCATGCTTCGAGGTAGCAATGATATGGTGTTTCAATCAAGGGCCAGACTTTGGATACACAAATGATCCATCAGGAGCAACTTATAAAATAAGTCTTACAATTACCTCCAGGAAGAATGGATATCCTTGCAAAAGAAATTGTAATGATAGGTCCTCCAGCCAGGGGGGGTGCTAGGCATGACATCATATTACCAGGTCATCAAAGGACCAACATCACAACTCCTGGAAAGTTGTCCCTACCATCATATCTGACCAAGATTCAGATCTGATTGGTGTCATGATACCTCAGACTCAGGATCCTGAGATAAAAAGGTACGACACAAATTAACGAGAAGACATGATAAGGTTCTCGGGAAATGAACTATGGAAGCGAGTTTTGAAACAAGAGTTCATCAGTAAACCAAGGAGAGGATGATGAGGTGGCTGATGGGCTCAGCGACATATCATCGAGATTTCCAAAGGATGGATTTCCACAATTATGTGAACAAGGAGATAACATTTGCCAGATCAAATGGTATAATGATGCATGCTCGAGGAAAACCTACACAATTAAACATTGGTTGAAAGATGCACCCATAATATGGGCTTAGGTAGCATGATCAATGCTTATAATGGTGATTCAATTATCAAAAGACTTAGAATGAAACTATCGCCCATTCACTTCAAAGCAATAGGGTTGCTAGAAGTTTTGAATTCACGCGTCATAGCTCAATTGTCGGTATTCCGGTTAAAAACAATACGGGGGCCGAGGAATGAATGGAGATGGCGAGAAGTGTTATTATATCAATAATTCTTAAGAGGTGGTGAAATTGTCACCACATTCTTGACAAAAAGAGATGGTAATACTCCAAGGTAAAACAGAATATGAGCTAGATAGCGAGGAGCTCAAGGTATAACACAAAATACGAACAAGTTTGTGTTGGAGGGAAGGCAATAAAGTGGACGATGATAACACAACTCTTCGAGGGCAAGGATGGTATTTCTCTTCATGAATCTGATTGATATCCTGGAAGAGCTCAGAATGTTGATGATGACCATGACACAATTGTCGAGAGGTTTCATGAGGACATAATCGCTCATCGACGACATCAAGCAAAAGGAAGGATGGAGCGAAAAGTTATGGAAACCACGGATACGACACAAACTCGGAATCAAGCTTGTTGTTTGAGGTGAAACGGTTAGACAAGGAAGATCGACATAAGCTTAGCTCATCATCAAAAGTTGTGCTCTGGGAATAAGGACCAGGTAGCACAGTTTAAGCTTTAACATGACGATGATGATGCAGCCAATCGGTTGGGAATGACATCAGCGAGTACAACTCGCAGGTAATAAGGATTACAAAGAGTAGTTGGACCGTAGAACGGACTCGATTTAGTTATCGGTGTTTCGAGTGACAAACAACTCAAAACCCGGAGAAAATTGGAATCATCAAGAAATAATAGTTGATGAAGAACTCACAAGAAGTTATGTAGTTCGGTGATATTCTTGAGATACCAAAGTGTAATACTCGACGACAGATCGAAGTAGAGGTTGGACCGGGGTATTGATCCACAGAAGACAAGTGCTTAAACTTGCGCGAGAAATGGGATCAAAGAAGAACATACGGTCGGAAGCACGATTGCAAAGGATCAATTCACCGATACCAAAGCATATTATATCAAGGAAATAGTTATTATTACAAGAAGCTTTCATGATAGGATCTACATCGTGTCCATGGGCATGAACTCAAAGTTCAAGGTCGTCTCCCACTTCTCCAATGCATGACCATCCATTCACTTCTCATTATCGAAGTTGTAGTGTTGAAAAGTTATCTGACGAATCCGCAGTAGTGTATAACCCGTATAACTTTCGGGTTCACACAGATTAGGGAGGGCATAGGTTCAACCCAAATGGGCTTCTTAGGAACATATACCACGAACTTCAGAACAAATAACACAAGCTCAAAAGTAGAGCATGGTTGTCAAAGCAGAGGATACAATTTACCAAAGGCATTATATACCCGTGGAAAGGCTCACAAGGTTATTGAACATGAAGGCCGATGTCAGATGAAATCCAACAATGAATCGGGCGATCCACAACGAAGCTGATGTGAGTATCGGTACTCAACCAGAGGAAGAAGAATGCAAGGAGATCTGATTATAGAAACACCTGACTAATTCAAAGTTCAAATGCAAAAGAACTATGATTTCCAAATCAGGGGATCAGAAGCAACGCTCTGATCAAGGATGGATAAGTTGAGTAGGCTTAGGGGTACAATCGATGGCAATTTGACTGGTCGAGATCCAGCTCATGTTTAAAATGACGTCTGAGCCGAAAGGATGAATTCTAGGATCTGATTAAGGATTGCAACATTCGCAACATATTGAATCAAGGGACCCAAGATGATAAAGGCAAAGGACATCCATGAATATTGCTAGTCATTTGGAATTAACCAAAATGCAGGCAGACAAGCATTTCAAGAGCCATAGGCTAATGAGGATCCTCGAAAGATCGGATAGTATTTTGAAGAATTTTGTGAAACACATGAACAACTAGGGATGAGCGAATACTCGGTAAGAGCGAGGAATTATCCGTAGGTGTATTCATGTGGCAAAGAACTGCAAGGCAGTAGGCATGAAGTATTCTTGAAACAATAGAGAGAATTTTGATGTATCTTGTAATAACAAGATCAACTGGGAAGCATTGTATGAATGGCGAGTATACGTGGTTATCCATAGGGGTTTATCGATGTAGGGGAATTGCAAAAGCGACACCATAAAGTCTCAAGAGAACATTAGAGAGTATCTTCAGATTCTTCTGGTGCAGCAGACGATCATCTGTAATAAGGGGATCTCCTGGAGAAGTATTATCGAGAACCTAGAGTCAGAGTTAGTATAATTGTTTAACCCGAATAGAAGAGATGTCAGAGTCCCAGAGTATAGGTCGAGGAATAAAAGATCCTACTACCACCCAATGGCGACGTGGGCCCATGGGCCGCATAGCCATGTTAGTAAAAGTTTTGCAATAACTAGACTCAACTTCGGCCAAGGAGTTGGAAAGGGGGATTCCTACAGGCAGTCGGCTCTGGTACCAACTTGTGACGCCCCCGATTCAATCATACACTAATCATACACGCAAACGTGTACGATCAAGATCAGGGACTCACGGGAAGATATCACAACACAACTCTAAAAATAAAATAAGTCATACAAGCAGCATATTACAAGCCAGGGGCCTCGAGGGCTTGAATACAAGTGCTCAATCATAGACGATTCAGTGGAAGCAACAATATCTGAGTACAGACATAAGTTAAACAAGTTGCCATAAGATGGCTAGCACAAACTGGGATACAGATCGAAAGAGGCGCATGCCTCCTGCCTGGGATCCTCCTAACTACTCCCGGTCGTCGTCAGTGGCCTGCACATAGTAGTAGGCACCTCCAGTGTAGTAGGAGTCATTGTCGACGGTGGCGTCTGGCTCCTGGGCTCCAGCATCTGGTTGCGACAACCAGGTAGAAAGGAAAGGGGGAAAAAGGGGGAGAAAAGCAACCGTGAGTACTCATCCAAAGTACTCGCAAGCAAGGATCTACACTACATATGCATGGGTATATGTGTAAAGAGGCAATATCAATGGACTGAACTGCAGAATGCCAGAATAAGAGGGGGATAGCTAGTCCTATCGAAGACTACGCTTCTGGCAGCCTTCGTCTTACAGCATGTAGAAGAGAGTAGATTGAAGTCCTCCAAGTAGCATCGCATAGCATAATCCTACCCGGTGATCCTCCCCTCGTCGCCCTGTGGAAAAGCGATCACCGGGTTGTCTGTGGAACTTGTCTGGGTGTGTTTTATTAAGTATCCGGTTCTAGTTGTCATAAGGTCAAGGTACAACTCCGGGTCATCCTTTTACCGAGGGACACGGCTATTCGAATAGTAAACCTCCCTGCAGGGGTGCACCACATAACCCAACACGCTCGATCCCATTTGGCCGGACACACTATCCTAGGTTATGCTCGGCCTCAGAAGATCAACACGTTGCAGCCCCACCTAGGCACAACAGAGAGGTCAGCACGCCGGTCTAAATCCTACGCGTGTAGGGGTCTGGGCCAATCGCCCATTGCACACCAGCACATTGCGTATGTGGCCGGAAGCAGACCTAGCCCCCTTAATACAAGAGCAGGCTTACAATCCAATCCGCGCCGCTCAGTCGCTAACATCACGAAGGCTTCGGCTGATACCACGACGTCGAGTGCCCATATCTTTCCCGCGTAGTTGGTTAGTGCGTATAGGCCAGTGGCCAGACTCAGATCAAATACCAAGATCTCGTTAAGCGTGTTATTATGAAGCAACCGCGAACGTCGACCAGGGCCAGGCCCACCTCTCGCCTAGGTGGTCTCAACCTGCCCTGTCGCTTCGCCACAAAGATCCACACAGAGGGCCGTCGGGACAAAGGTCCTTTCAGTCCCCAATCCGTGAATCACTCGCGGGTACTCCTCGAGCCGACCCGACTTTAGTCACCATCTGTAGTATGTATATATGTATAGTATATACCCGTGATCACCTCCCGAGTGATCACGGCCCAATAGTATAGCAAGGCAGACTGACAAGAATGTAGGGCCAATGATGATAAACTAGCATCCTATACTAAGCATTTAGGATTGCGAGTATGGTATCAATGACTGTAGCAACAATGACAAGCTATGCAACAGAATAGGAGTAACCGAATAGTAACATGCTACACTACTCTAATGCAAGCTATATAGAGAAGAATATGTGATATCTGGTGATCAAGGGGGGGGGGCTTGCCTGGTTGCTCTGGCAAGAAGAAGGGGTCGTCAACTCCGTAGTCGAACTGGGGGTCGCCGGCAGTCTCGGGGTCTACTGGAAAGAAGTAATGGAGGGGGAACACAATAAACAACAGAGCAATCAAAGCATCACAAAGCAAGACGCGACAATATGCGGTGCTAGGGGTGACCTAACATAGTGGTAGGTGATACCGGCGAAGGGGGGAAACATCCGGGAAAGTATTCCAAGTGTTTCGCGTTTCCGGACAGATGAACCGGAGGTGAAATGTTGCAGGTTTGCTATGCTAGGGATGTGTGGTGGGCGAACGGACCGCGTGTCCAGATTCATCTCGTCGTTCTGAGCAACTTTCATGTACAAAGTTTTTCCATCTGAGCTACCGTTTATTTTATATTGATTTTAAAAGATTTAAATCACTTTTAGCATTTATTTAATTATTTTAATCCAACATTATCCAGAACAGTGCCCGCTGATGTCAGCATGACGTCAGCAGTCAACAGAGGCGTTGACTGGTCAACTGACGTGTGGGTCCCGTTCGTTATTGACTAGACTAACTAATCATGATTAATTAGTTAACTATGTGATTAGGTTAATTAAATACAATTAATTAACTTAATTGATCCTTTAATTAATTAATTAACATATTTTAGTTTTAGTTTTATTTCTTAGTATTCCCCTTTTTTTTGTTCTAAAGGGCGTGGGCCCTGTTGTCCAGTGGCCCAGGGCCTTAGCGGGTGCTGGTTAGCGGGCGCGGGCACTGGAGCATAACGGGTGTGGGCGCGTGCCCGATAGAGCGAACCCGAGTGTGCGGGCGACGACCGCCGTGGCGCGGCGGGGCGCCGGAGTTGGCCGCGGGGCCGATGACGGTCGGCGCGAGCTGGGACGGCGACCGCGGGGCTGGCAGCGAGCGGGCGTGGCGAAGCCAAAGCGGGGGCTGCGGGACGAGGCTAGAGCTCGACCGGAGCGAGCTCATGGCGGCGGGAGTGAGCAGAGGCGGTAGCAGGGCGGGCTATGGTCATGCGCGCGCGAGTGAACGGCGCCGGTGACAGAGAATAAGGGGAGAGAGGGAGGGAGGCCGGAGCTCACAGCGGGGCGTAGGGCACGAGGCAGTGGTGCTCGAGGTGGGGGACGGGGACAACACACGTGGAGGAGGCAGTCCGGCGAGGTGGCTAAGGCGGAGGCGCAGCTCCGGACGGCGAGGATCGGCGGCGACGCGCCGTGGGGAGGAGACGAGGTCGAGGTGGCGTTGGGCGACGGCGGAGCGGTGGCGGCCCGGTGATGAGGGGGCGACGGAGAGGAGAAGAGGATGCGGCGGTCCGGTGGGAAGGTGACGCTTGGGAGGTGGCTTCGGGCGGCGGCGGCGGGGTCGGGGCAAGTGTTATTCGAAATTTTTCCGGTTCCGGGATTATTCGGAATGAGTTTGTTAACAAGACTTGATCAACCTTGTTAGTGGGTTCATTTCTTTTCTATTTCTATTTTGAAAAAAAGGTCGAACTCATTTCGTATAGAAAGAAAGATGTGTCGGGTTTGGATCGAGTAAGACAGGAGGTGCTTCTGCGTGGCACTCTTTTTAATGGGCTTTACCGTCTTTCTTTACCTTCAGAACACAAAGCTTTGCTTGGCGAAATAACTCCTGCCTATATTTGGCATCTCATCTACTTAATTTAATGACATTCCATATCTCAGGAAGGAAAAAAAGCGAATGGAATTTCAGTCAAGTCTTTTTTTCTGCTTTATCCTTCTCTCAATCAAAGAAGGGAATGCCGATGTTCTGTCGCCCTCTCTTCGTATGCCACCAGCCTTCCTCTCAAAACCATACTGATCCGATCTTGCGTAGATAGGTAGGGACGATCCCTCCAGTAACCATGCCTAAAATCATAAGCTGACCCATTACTTCTGTAGGTGCCTCAATTCTTCCCATTTTCCTACTTATATAACTCTTTAAGGTCCATACCGCACTTGGGGACGGGATATGATTGCTTTCTTAAACAAACCTTTTAGAGCGTTGTCATCTTACCAGCACATGACTCAATAGTAAGGACTGTCACTGCATTGATATCGGTCATGGATCGTGTTATACTTGGGAAGATCCGGCCCAAGGGTAAGTCTGTTATCCACAACCCAACCTTAGATGAGGGAGAAGTTCACGCTTGATCTTCGACACAAGATTCGTTCTTATGTATAGATAAGGCAAGAGAGAACTTATGACCTCACGGATGGAGAGGGATTCGAACCCCCGGTATACATGGCCGGATCAAAGCTCCAAATCGTAATGTTGCGGCATACATAATCAGAAAATAGGATTCGTGAGAGCGTTTTCTTTAGCTGTTCCTTAAGAAAGCTATCGACTTAACCGCTTGTGTTAAACATATAGATTGTCCTATTCTTTTTTTTCTCAAATGACCTATTTCACATAATCGATGTTGATTACAGATTTTGCCTTGCGTTACATTATCGTGGTGATCAATTCCTTTCGTGGATCGATTGAAATAACCCATTTTGGTGTATTAATTCTAGATAGATAATTTTCCTGAAGGTCATAAAGATCGGTCATCTAGCGTGGACTTCTGACTCTAAGTGGAAAGTCTTTCTCATCTACCTCTTCCATCCAAAACCGTTTTTCCGCATTTTTTTGTGCCAAGTTACTTAAATCTACATCGGAGCTATAGGATTGGTAGACCCGTAAGAAGATCACGAGATGGATGAAACTAGAAGCACAACTTTCTGTACCCTCTTTATATTTTCTGTTATTTAGTAGAAATAAAGTAAAATAATATTTTTCTGTCTGTTTCCTGACTTATCCGTGCAATATAAAAATATCCCGAAAATAAAAGTCCTCAGAATGCCATGCCAATTTAATATGATTTTTTCGGGAATATTTGAGAATTTAGTGTGCAAAAATTACCACGGGGGGAGCTGCCACCTGGCCACGAGGGTGGAGGGCGCTCCCTACCCCCTGGGCGCGCCCCCCTGCCTCGTGGGCCCATGGTGGCCCTCCTCCACTTATTCCTGCACCCATCTTCTTCCTCTGCCTCACACAAACACGAAAAACCAACTCAAGCACGAGTTCCAGGCCCCGTTGCTGTGATTTTCGATCTCCTTGCTCAAAGCACCTCTTGCAAAACTGCTTGGGGAGATTGTTCCTTGGTATGTGACTCCTCCATTGGTCCAATTAGTTTTTGTTCTAGTGCCTTATTCATTGCAAATTTGTGCTGCATAGGTGACCATGTTCTTGAGCTTGCATGTCAAATTTATATGGTTCCAAGTAGTTGCAATGCTTTATATAGGCTCTAGGCACTTGTGGGAGTTGTTACTATCAATTTTATTGAAGTTGGTTCACCTTTATTTGAAGTTACTAAAAATTTCAGATTGTTTCAGAAATAATGAAGAGACTTTTGAGAGGCTCGTCGAGCCGAAGCTCCAAGGAAAAACAAAAGGAAGAAGAGGACAAGCCCAAATTTAATTTGCCTCGCACCGTGGAGGTCCGGCCGTGTGAATGGCCTTCCGATGACTTCTTGAGGAGAGCTGGGATTTATGAAGATTTCTATCTATTGATTGAGAATGCCGGCCTCACCGACTTCCTCCACGACCAACGTCATCAGTATCTCTTACTCACAAATACTTTTGTGCAAAACTTCTACTTTTTCCCTAAGAAATCACCTCCAACAGTAGAGTTTCATTTATATGACATTGCTAAAGAGATGACATTAGCTGAATTCTGCGAGGTTTGCAGAATACCCTTTGAGGGCACCTTAGATGAACCCCACTGTAACGAAGTAGAAGCTTTTATTAACACTATCACGGTGGGAGAAACCAGGAAGGTTTCTGATGCAAGGATCACTAGCATACATTATCCTGTTTTACGCTACTTTGACTTATTTGCTAGTCGCTGCTTGATTGGATGCGGAAACTGTGGGAACCTTAGTATTCCTGATATTATTATTTTGCTCCATGGTTTATACCGCAATAACTCTGCTAGTATGGGTGGACTTGTTGCTAGACGGTTAAGTTTGAACCGTACTAAGGGCCCCATCTTTGGAGGCATTTATGCTTCACGCCTAGCTGAACATTTTGAAATACCTATTAGGCATGCGGAGAAAGAAGAAACAGTGCTGCCCCATGCTTATTTAGATTACAAGAGTATGATAGCGCATAATTTTCTTGTTAAGAGTCGCGATGGGGAGCTCAAATACAAATTATACTTTGATAAACATCACGCTGAGACTATTACTTTGCCTGCTCCTTCTTTGTTTAACTTGTATGCAGAGCCTCACATTGTTCCGTGGTCGGCTGTTCAAGCCTATCGGAACCCTGCACCAGGCTCGGAGCCGGAGCCACAAGATGAGCCTCCACGACTATCTGTTTATTCTTGGGATCCAGAGGAGGCTGCCAGCCAGTGGCAGCCGGAGTCCTCTTCATCACATTACGACCCCAGCTTCACCTACAGATATCCGCTAGGCCATCCCTGGCATTAGACCAACTTAGGCCAAAAGCCTAAGCTTGGGGGAGTACGTATTTCCACCGACATTACATTCATGTTCACACACACTCATTGCTAGATGTCGGTGCTCATGCTCTTTCATTGTATTATCCATGCTAGTTTAAATTTCTTTTTCCCGCTTTCTCCTTGTGTGTTTGATAAACTTTAAGAAAAACCAAAAAAATTAGTTAGTTTACTTTTTCATGCTTGTAGTAGAATTAAAAAGAAAACCCAAAAATATTTCCCGTTCTTCTTTTTACTTGTTGCGTGTTTTCCCGTGTAAATAGTTTTTATTTCTTTTCCTTTCTTTGGGGGTCGAGAAGACCATATTGAAAATGCTTAGTGGCTCTTATATGCATAATTGATTATTTAACTTAGAACCCATATTACTTGTCTTCTCTCTTGAGTTGAATGCTTGCAGATCCTAGCTTAGTCCAATGCACGTGCACTCTTATTATTATACACACCGTTCGGTCGTGCAAGTGAAAGGCAATAATGATGATATATGATGGACTTATTGAGAAGAGAAAAGCTGGTATGAACTCGACCTCTCTTGTTTTTGTAAATATGATGATTCATTGTTCCTGATTCAGCTATTATGAAGTAAACATATTTGCAATGACATTTAGAGATTATAGTTGCTTGTGCCATGCTTGATTAGCTATGAGTTATAATGGTTTACCTTGCGTGCCAACATGCTATTAGAATGATTATGATGTGGTATGATGGGGTGGTATCCTCATTTAAATGCATTGAGTGACTCGACTTGGCACATGTTCACGCATGTAGTTGAATCCAATCAACATAGCCTTCATGATATTTATGTTAATGGTGGATTATATCCTACTCATGCTTGTACTCGGTGTGAATTAATTTTAATGCATGTTTACGACTGTTGTCGCTCTCTCAGTTGGTCGCTTCCCAGTCTTTTGCTAGCCTTCACCTGTACTAAGCGGGAATACTGCTTGTGCATCCAATCTCCTTAAACCCCAAAGTTATTCCTTATGAGTCCACTATACCTTCCTATATGCGGTATTTACCTGCCGTTCGAAGTAAATTTGTATGTGCCAAACTCTAAACCTTCAAATGAACATTCTGTTTTGCATGCTCGAATAGCTCATATGTCAACTAGAGCTGCCCTTATCTTCCATGTTAGGCGGGTTATTCGCAAGAGGAGTGGACTCCGCTCCTCATTCACGAGAAAATGGCTGGTATCCGGGATGACCAGTCCCATGCTTTGTGCAAACTAAATCAAAATAACTGCAAACAAAACTCCCCGTGGGACCCGTTGAATGTTGGAGGCACTCGTTGTTTCGAGCAAGCCATGGATTGATGCTTGTGGAGGAAGGGGAGTATAAACTTTACCATTCTGTTTGGGAACCGCCTATAATCTGTTTAGCATGGAAGATATCATCGTCTTTTAGTTGTTATGCTGACAATGAAAGTATGCCGCTGAAAATATAATTTATCTCTATTTCAAAACCGAGCTCTGGCACCTCTACAAATCCCTTCTTCCCTCTGCGAAGGGCCTATCTATTTACTTTTATGGTGAGTCATCACCCTTCTTATTAAAAAGCACCCGCTGGAGAGCACACTGTCGTTTGCATTCATTATTATTGGTTTATATTGGGTATGACTTGACTGGATCTCTTTTACCATGAATTACAATGTTTAGTCATTCCCTGATCTTTAAAGCTGCTCTGCATTTATGTTTTGCGGTCTCAGAAAGGGCTAGCAAGATACCATTTTGTTATATCATGTTATTATTATTTTGAGAAAGTGTTGTCATCCGAGTTCTTCTATTATAGCTCGCTAGCTGATTATGCTATTGATATGGGTAATTATGAGACCTACATGTCATTGTGAGTATGGTTAGTTCATAATAATTGCTGAGAATTGAATGCTGGCTTTTTATGTTTACAACAACAAGAGCAAACAGAGTTTGTAAAAGTTTTTCTTTTTCTCTTTCAGTTTGTCAACTGAATTGCTTGAAGACAAGCAAGGGTTTAAGCTTGGGGGAGTTGATATGGCTCCGTCGTATCTACTTTTCCAAATACTTTTGCCCTTGTTTTGGACTGTAACTTGTATGATTTGAATGGAACTAACCTAGACTGACACTGTTTTCAGCAGAACTGCCATGGTGTTATTTTTTGTGCAAAAAATAAAAATTCTCGGAATGTCTTGAAACTCCACGGAACACCTTAGAAAAAATAAAGAAAAATCCTCGCAAAAGATGAAGACCAGGGGGCCCACACCCTGCTCATGAGGGTGGGGGGCGCCCCCCATGGACGCGCCCCCCTACCTCGTGGGCCCCTGGTGGCCCTCTGACGCCAACTCCAACTCCATATATTGGCTTTTGGGGAGAAAAAATCAAAGAGAAGAAATCATCGTGTTTTACGATACGGAACCGCCGCCAAGCCCTAATCTCTCTCGGGAGGGCTGATCTGGAGTCCGTTCGGGGCTCCGGAGAGGGGAATTCGTTGCCGTCGTCATCATCAACCATCCTCCATCACCAATTTCATGATGATCACCGCCGTGCGTGAGTAATTGCATCATATGCTTGCTGGACGGTGATGGGTTGGATGAGATTTATCATGTAATCGAGTTAGTTTTGTTAGGGTTTGATCCCTAGTATCCATTATGTTCTGAGATTGATGTTGCTATCACTTTGCTATGCTTAATGCTTGTCACTAGGGCCCGAGTGCCATGATTTCAGATCTGAACCTATTATGTTTACATGAATATATGCGTGTTCTAGATCCTATCTTGCAAGTCTATAGTCACCTACTATGTGTTATGATCCGGCAACCCCGAAGTGACAATAATCAGGACCACTCCCGGTGATGACCATAGTTTGAGGAGTTCATGTATTCACTATGTGCTAATGCTTTGTTCCGGTTCTCTATTAAAAGGAGGCCTTAATGTCCCTTAGTTTCCAATAGGACCCCGCTGCCACGGGAGGGTAGGACAAAAGATGTCATGCAAGTTCTTTTCCATAAGCACGTATGACTATATACGGAATACATGCCTACATTACATTGATGAACTGGAGCTAGTTCTGTGTCACCCTATGTTATGACTGCTACATGATGAACCCAATCTGGCATAATTATCCATCGCTAATCCGGTGCCTACGAGTTTTCCATATACTGGTTCTCGCTCATTTACTTTTCCGTTGCTACTGTTACAATCACTACAAAATACCAAAAACATTACTTTTACTGTCTTTACTTTTGTTACTGTTACCACCACTATCATATTACTTTGCTACTAAACACTTTGCTGCAGATACTAAGTTTCCAGGTGTGGTTGAATTGACAACTCAGCTGCTAATACTTGAGAATATTCTTTGGCTCCCCTTGTGTCGAATCAATAAATTTGGGTTGAATACTTTACCCTCAAAAACTGTTGCGATCCCCTATACTTGTGGGTTATCACATACTTTTCTGAAAAATTGAGTGGGCCTAGTCTGAATTATTCTACTTATGATAAAGAATTATATGCTCTTGTTCGGACTTTAGAGACATGGCAACATTATTTATGGCCCAAAGAATTTGTTATACATTCTGATCATGAATCTTTGAAACATATTAAAAGTCAAGCTAAACTGAATCGTAGACATGCCAAATGGGTTGAATTCATTGAGACTTTCCCTTATGTTATTAAACACAAGAAGGGTAAAGAAAATGTTATTGCTGATGCATTGTCTCATCGCTATACTATGCTTTCACAACTTGACTTCAAAATATTTGTTTTGGAGACCATCAAAGATCAATATGTGCATGATGCTGATTCTAAAGATGTAATGCAGAATTGTAAAGAAGGAAGAACATGGAGCAAGTTCATTCCTAATGATGGCTTTGTGTTCCGTGCTAACAAGCTATGCATTCCAGCTAGCTCTGTTCGTCTTTTGTTGTTGAAGGAAGCGCATGGAGGAGGATTAATGGGACACTTTGGCGTGAAGAAGACGCAGGACATACTTGCTACACATTTCTTTTGGCCAAAGATGAGACGGGATGTTGAGCGTTTTGCTGTTTGCCGCACTACATGTCAAAAAGCTAAGTCACGACTCAATCCTCATGGTTTATATATGCCTTTGCCTGTACCTAGTGTTCCTTGGGAGGATACATCGATGGACTTTGTTTTAGGTTTACCTCGAACAAAGAAGGGGAGGGATAGTATATTTGTTGTCGTGGATAGATTTTCGAAAATGGCACATTTTATACCATGTCATAAAAGCGATGATGCTACTAATGTTGCTGATTTTTTCTTTTGTGAAATTATTCGCTTGCATGGTGTGCCAAATACAATTGTTTCAAATCATAATACTAAATTTCTTAGCCACTTTTGGAGATGTTTATGGGCTAAGTTGGGACTAAACTGCTCTTTAGTACTACATGTCATCGTCAAACTGATGGACAGACTGAAGTAGTCAATAGAACTTTGTCTACTATGCTTAGGGTTGTTTTGAAGAATAATAAGAAAATGTGGGAAGAATGCTTGCCTCATATTGAATTTTCTTATAATCGTTCATTGCATTCTACTACTAAGATGTGCCCTTTTGAAATTGTGTATGGTTTCCTACCTCGTGCACCTATTGATTTGTTGCCTCTTCCATCTTCGCAAAGGTTAATTTTGATGCTAAACAACGTGCTGAATTGATCTTAAAAATACATGAGGTAACTAAGGAAAACATTGAGCGTATGAATGCTAAATATAAACTTGCTGCAGATAAGGGTAGAAAACATGTTGTGTTTGCACCTGGAGATCTTGTCTGGTTACATTTGCGTAAGGATAGATTTCCTGATTTGCGCAAATCAAAGCTAATGCCACGTGCTGATGGTCCTTTTAAGGTGTTAGAGAAAATAAATGATAATGCATATAAACTTGAGCTACCTGTAGATTTTGGGGTTAGTCCGACTTTTAACATTGCAGATTTGAAGCCTTATTTGGGTGAGGAAGATGAGCTTCCGTCGAGGATGACTTCATTTCAAGAAGGGGAGGATGATGAGGACATCAATACCATTGTTACACCCACAACCCCTGCTACTATACATACTGGACCAATTACTAGAGCTCGCCCACGCCAATTAAATTACCAGGTACTTTCGTTTCTTGGTAATGATTCTAATGTTCATGAGAATATGATGCTGCCTAAATTGGATACATTTGTTTTGCTTACAAATGAATGGCCTAGCTTTGAGAAGGATGAACATTGGAGCAAGAACAAGCATGGAGATGATGGCATGCGCAAGGGGAACGAGAACGGAGTTACAAGTGATGATTTCAGGACGTGGAAGCCACCATAATGAGTGCATGAAGCCTTGGACGAAATATACAAGATGCTACTTCATAATTTTCGTCCAGAGGCTATTCTAGGTGTTGCGTCACCTTATTATTGGGCCAGGCCCATGTAATTTCGAAATACTTGATTATAGGCTATTTTTAAAGTCCGTATGTGTGGGGAAACAAGAGTTAGGGTTGGTTCCGGACCCCTCCCTCAAGGGCCACGAAATTCCCCCTCTTCCTCCATATATACAGCCCTTAGGGCATCGTTTAGACTTTGGGTTTTTTTTAGATTAAAGTTCGCCATAGCTGCAAATTCGTGTACTTCGTTTGTGTTCAACGACCAGACAAAGGCGTCACAGAACCCCACCTTGATCAATAAAGCTTTCATCTTATATTCACAATATCCAGATTGCAATCTCAGTTTCTTGCTTGTTCTTCGTTTGCTCGCAGGAAACAGACCCTCGTGGTCAGGTTGATCGTGCTCCGGCGTGGTCAATAACCTCTCGGAGTTGGTTTAGTGATTGCTAAGGCGCGACGTCCTCGCACGTTCGTAGTCGGATCGTCAAAGTTGACTTCCAGCAAAGCGATATCCATCATCTCATCGAAAGACGGGACACCTTTGCCTCTATCAGCTGACGTCCACTTTCCTTTGTATCCTGCATCGGCGACCACATCCTCCATCTGCCCTCTCCATGAACAGCAGCGGGGTTCAAGACCTATGAAGTGAAGGTCCGGTCTCCAGCGAGGAAGAGTAGAACATGGGAAACTGACCGACCCACTTGGCACACTATGACCTGCCGCCTCCCATGCCCTAATCATCCTCGGAGGAGTCCGCGACCTCGGCGATGCCTGTGGACGTGAGGTTGATGATGATGGACGTGGATGGTCTGTCGCTGCTCACCTACCACATGCCCCCCACAACGTTGGATGGCGGCGCATAGGACACGCGGCTGTCTGGTCTCTCATTGTCGGCCGTCGGCGTGGCCAGCGGTTGTGGGGCCACGTCTATGTCCGCCTACGCTGGCATTGTGTTGCGAGCGGCGAGTTGAGCAAGGGCAGCGACCTCGAGCTTCATCCCTGAAGACAAGCTCTCCCGCAGAGCGTTCCCACTCGAGGTCATGGTAGATGAGGTGCCAGGGAGGAGCATGTACTCTGCTGCGGAGTTTAGCTGGGTGTTGCCACTTTAAGTAGCGCAGTCCGGTGAGGGCAAGCATCCGGGTGCGTCAATGAGTTGCTGGAGTTGGTTCCTCGGTGTAAGTGCATCTAGACCCCCTTAGTGATTTTGGTGTATTAAAGACTTATAGGTTAAGGGACTGATGCGTTTGTGAGTGTACACAGGTATATAAGTCTATGAGGAGTTTCATATTTACAGAGAAAGTCGACCCCTAAAAGTGAAGTTCTTCAACTGAAGACTTTGGATTTCTGAAGACTTTGAAAGTGAAGAATTGTTGTGACCTTGAAGACTTGGCAATCATTAGAGGAACATGAAGCGTGAAGACTTTTGTTTTTGTTATTTCATTTTCTTTTGTTGAGTCATAGGAAACACCGTACTGTTAAAGGGGGTCGAGGAAATACTAAGGAAAAATTTTCATGTGATGCTCAACTCAAAATCCTACACCTACCAATCCCTTCGAGTGAAGCCATTGGAAATCTCATACAGTTCAGTCATATTATTCAGTGATAGAGACGAAGTTCTTCTGGTCTCTGAGGAATTTGTACTGACCGAGGAGTTAGGAATTCGCCAGTGCGGATTGCCTACACAGTGAGGAACATGATAGCCCTGAGGATTTTGAGAGTCAAAATTCCGACCGTTGCTGTGCTATGCGCTAGCTGTCCCAAAATATCTACCCACCTAATGGTCATATCATTGAAGGGCATTTATGTCTTATCATGTCGGGCTGCTCCCTAGGCTATAAATAGCCACCCCCTACAACCACTAGCTGGTTGGCTGCTCCGAGAGAAACCGACACTTGTCATTTGAGAACATCCCATCCTCTGAGGACTTTGAGCGAAAATCATCAAGTGAGGTAAACCCAAACCCAACACACCTACAACCCAAAGTGATTGAGCATCACTGAAGAGATTGATCCTGCATGGATCCGACGCTTGCTACCTTTGAAGACTGTGCTTCTTCCAGACGGTTAGGCGTCATGGTCTAGAGCATCCAAGAGGAATAGTGGATCGTCGAGTGACCTAGTCTATGAAGGTTTGGAAGTCACCTGAAGACTTACCACGAGTGATTGGGCGAGGTCTGTGTGACCTTAGCTCAAGTAGAATACGGTGAGGACTGTGTGTCCGGGACTGTGTGTCCTCGACTTTAAATTCTCAGCCGCTCCAACAAGACATACAACTGAGACAGCAGTTGGAACTGGTCTACCAAATCATTGTCTTCACCAAGCTTACTGGTTCTATTTCCTCAACTCTTTCATTTCCTCATTTCTCTTGTTGTGTGCTTGTTCATATCTGTTGGAAGACTTTGACTGAAGACTTTCTCAATTTCCTCAGTTCATTTTCTTCAGTCTGTCCGTCTTCATCCTGTGTTATCCTGTGCTTACGCTTTATGTACTCTGTGCTTGTCTTCATTTCATCATGAAGACTACGCTTGTGTTCTGCTATGTTTACTTTTGAGTACTTATTTCGCTGCAAGTAGTTTTTCATTTAGGAATTTCCTCACCATCAAATTCCTCAGTGAAGAATTCATAAAAATCGCCTATTCACCCCCCTCTAGTCGATATAACGCACTTTCAATTGGTATCAGAGCAAGGTACTCCCTTGTTCTGTGTGATTTTGGTTTAACCAGCTGGAGTTTTAGTTATGTCGACTGCAGGTATGATCAAGGTCTCTGATGGGTGTCCTACCTTCGATGGAACAGATTACCCCTACTGGAAGAATAAGACGCGAATGCATCTTGAGGCAATTGATAACGATCTCTGATATGTTGTGGAAAATGGTGTTCCCTTAGTCACACCTTCTCTGAACGCTACTGATGTGAAGAGATTCAAGCGACTTGATTCTCAAGCGAAGAATATCATATGTGGCCATCTGAGCAAAGGGCAGTATGGAAGAGTGAGTGCTTTGGAAACTACTAAGCTTATCTAGGATAGGCTGTCCAAAGTGAATGAAGGAGTCTCAACTCAACGTGACTCTCGTGTTGACGTTCTTCGCAATCTCTTCAACCGCTTCAAAAGACTCGAAAATGAAAATGTTCAGCAAACCTTCGATCGCCTCACTGACATATCAAATGAGCTTCAAGCGCTTGGCGCCACTGACATCACCGACCATGAGGTGGTGAAGAAATTGCTGAGATCGCTTGATTCTTCATTTGATACTCTGGCACTGATGATTCAAGAACGTGCTGATTACAAGTCACTTGATCCCGCTGATATCCTCGAGAGGCTAAATACTCATGAGTTCCAGCTTGCTGAGAAGAGAGATCTCTATGGTTCGAGCTATGGCAAACCACGTGCTCTGAAGGCCAAGGCAGTCTCTGAGTCTGAAGATGAAGACTCTGCTAGCAGCCATGGTGATCCTGAAGAACTGAGCCAGGAACTAGCACTGCTCGTGAAGAAATTTCAGAAGTTCTAAAGACATGGTCGTTTTAGAAAATCCTCAAGGAGCAATGATTCCTCATCCAGTGACTACAAGAAGAGGTTATGCCACAAATGCAAGAAACCTGGTCACTGCATTCAAGATTGTCCTCAGTGGGATAAGGAATCAAAGAAGAAGAAATACAAGGATTATAGTTCTGATGACGTAAAGAAGAAGAAGAAATCTTCAAAGTCCTCATCATCAAAATCCTCGAAGTCTTCATCTCACAAGAAGAGCAGCTCCAAGAAGGCTTGGGCATTCATTGGCAATGAAATGGACTCTGATGTTGAATCTCATGAACATGAGGATGAGGAGGCATTTGAGGAGTCCGAGTCTGGTGTGGCGAGCCTATCTCTCGCTACTGCATTCATCAGCAAGTCCATCTTCAACTCTGAAGAAAATGGCGTCACCAACAAGGCTGATGAAGACAATGATGACTACGCTCCCACCTATTTCTTCATGGCAAAGGGTGCCAAGGTAACTAAATACGCCTCCTCTGAATCTAGTGAGGATGAATCTGATGAAAACCTCAAGCCCAACTACTCCAAACTTGCTAAGATTGTTGTGAAACAACAAAAGGCTTTTGAAAAGGTTCAAAACATGCTAGATAAAAGTGATGATATGTTGGGTGAAGAAATGGATCGCACTAAAACCTTGACTGAAAATATTCAGAGACTTCAGTCCAAGTTTGACAACCTTCAAGGTCATCATAACACTCTCTTATCTGATCACGAGAAGCTTTCTTATGAATTTCTTCAAAGAAAGCAAGATCTTGAGAAGCTAAGAGTGAGTTATGAAGATCTTTTGAAGGAGCACAATTCATTACTTGCTCAACAAGTTAGCGCTACTCAGGAAGAATTTGTTCCTCCATGTCTGAAGTGCATTGAACGTGAAACTGCTAATTCTTCACCTGAATGTTCAAATGCTTCTAATGCTACAAATTATTCATCTGTCTCTGCTATCACTAATTCCTCATCTGAGGACATTGCTAGTATCACTGATGATGTAGGGCAGAAGGAATTGTACATGACATGCATGTACAAAAGCCTCAAAGGGCATCAGACTCTTTGTGATGTGCTTAAAAAGAAGATCCTCAACAGGAACCATAGGAAAGAGGGTATTGCCTTTGAGAGGAAACTCAATGTTGATGGAACATGAAGCATGAGCAGTATCCCAAAATCTCATGGGTTGTTGCAAAGGGACCTCCAGTTGATCCATCCAATTTATCTGGCTTTACATGTGAATCTCCTCATTCTTCCGATGAGTCATTTGACTCCAACTATAAACTGTCCAAAAATCAGAATGGTGAAGTATTTGCTAGATATATTGGCACTAACTGCAGGAATGGTTCCCCTGTGAAGAAGATCTGGGTTCCAAAAGTTGCCTTGAAAGTCTTCAGGTGAATGTCCTTATGACACCACCTGTGAAGAATAGGAACTCCAGATCAAATTCTTCATATGGACCAAATTCTTCATATGGATCCCAGTCCTCGTACGGACCAAATTCCTCACGTGGATCAAATTCCTCAAAAGGATCAAAGTCCTCATATGATCATCATCGTGCTAACCCCTCTGTTTCGCAGGGTAGAGCTAAGGGTTATGAATATGAGCATTATTCTTCTAATCATTATGTTCATAAGTCCTCGAACAATTTCTCTGCTTATTCATATGCTTATCCTAACCCCTCTTATGTGAAACGAAGTGGACTGGCTTCTATGCCACCTTTCTCATATGGTGCTCGCAGAGTGATGAATTCTTTGCCACCCCTTCAGATGTGGGCGATGAAGAAAAAGAACTAATCTCTTATGCGGGGTCAGGTCTCCAGACGTGCTTAAAACGTATGAAGAATTTGCTGGAGACCTGAAATTGCCTGAAAGGATGCATGCTAATCATGAAGAAATGAACCTTCATTTCTCACGTCCTCATACTGTTTATCTGTTCTATTGCTTGATGAAATTGATGTGATGATATTGATGCCATATTCTTCACTGATGAAGTATATGAGTTCATAAGATGCACTAATTCATCTCCAGGATGATCAACCCAAAGCCAATGAGTGGGTCCTCGATAGTGGATGTACAAATCACATGACTGGTGACAAGATTCTATTGATCGATACTCCATTATCACCATCACATCTGAAGCATATCATCTTCGCTGACAAAGGCAAAAGTCAGGTATTGGGTCTAGGTAAGGTTGCGATCTCAAAGGATTGACACATGGAAAAATTCATGCTTGTCGAGTCCTTAGGATACAACCTCATGTCTGTCTTGATGCTTTGTGATCTCGATATGGTTGTTGTCTTTGGAAAATATCGTTGTGTTGTGATCATGGAAGCTCACAATTCCAAAGTCTTCGAAGGCTTTAGGAGAGGAGACTTGTACATTGTTGATTTCTCTACAGGACCACAACCGGCCGTATGCCTACTTTCAAAAGCTTCAGAAGGCTGGCTATGGCATCGACGACTTGGTCATGCTGGCATGAGGAATTTGCACACGCTTGCGAAGAAGAAGCATGTCATTGGCATTGAGAATGTCAAATTCCTCAAGGATCACTTATGCGGAGCCTGTGAAGCTGGAAATATGACAAAGGCCAAGCATCCAGCGAAGACTATCATGACTACCTCTCGACCATTTGAATTACTTCACATGGATCTCTTTGGTCCTCATCATTATTCTGCTGTTACAAATGATGCATCTCTATATGGCTTTGTTATTGTTGATGATTATTCTCGTTACACATGGGTGCACATTGTCACTTACAAACATGAGGTGCAAGAAGTCTTCAAACGATTTTCCTCGAGGGCTTCAACCAACTTTGGTGTGAAGATCAAGCACATCATAAGTGACAATGGGACCGAGTTCAAGAATTCTTGTCTTGATGACTATCATGATGAACATGGTATTACTCATGAGTTATCTGCTCCTTATACTCCTCGGCAAAATGGCATCCTGGAGCACAAGAACAAAACTCTTGTTGAGACGGCTTGCACTATGCTTGATGAATACAAGACGCCTCGTTGTTTCTGGATTGAGGCAATTGATACTGCATGCCACATCATCAACAGAGTATATCTTCACAAATTCTTCAAGAAGACTTCTTATGAACTCCTCACTGACAAGAAACCCAATGTGAGTTACTTCAAAGTCTTCGGTGCTAAATGTTGGATTACAGATCCTCATCACAATTCTAAATTTGCACCTAAAGCACATGAAGGTTTTATGCTTGGTTACAGAAAGGACTCACACACCTACAAAGTCTTCAACAACGCTCTTCACAAGGTTGCTGAAACTGTAGATGTGCAATTCGATGAAACTAATGGCTCGCAAAGAGAGCACCTACCTTCTGTGTTAGATGAACCAACACCTGAGACGTCTATCAAGTTCAAGGCTACTGAGGATGTCATTCCTACCGAAGAATCTGCTGAAGAATTCATTCCAGATCGTGAAGAACGTCGGGCTGGCGTAGCTGAAGCAAATGGTGCCGAGGAAAATGCTCCTGAAGAAAATGCAGATCAAATTCCTCGAAGACAACCCGCTCATCCTCGCATTGCAAATGAAGTGAAAGTCGAGAAGATCATCGATGACATTGAAGCACCAGGTCCTCTCACATGCTCAAAAGCTTCACACTTGTCTAACTTTTGTGGGCACTTTGCTTTTGTCTCTATCACAGAGCCCACTAAGGTAGATGAAGCTTTTCTCGAGCCTGAGTGGATTCAAGCCATGCAAGAAGAATTACATCAGTTCGAGCTCAACTACGTCTGGGAACTGGTCAATCGTCCAGATCCTCGCAAGCACAACATCATCGGCACAAAGTGGATCTACCGCAACAAGAAAGATGAAAATGGCCTTGTGGTGTGGAATAAGGCACGGCATGTAGCTCAAGGCTACACATAGGTTGAAGGAATTGATTTTGATGAAACTTTTGCACCTATTGCTAGACTTGAGGCTATTCACATATTACTTGCTTATGCTAATCATCATGATATTATCTTACAACAAATGGATGTGAAAAGTGCATTCCTCAATGGTAAGCTCGAGGAAGAAGTATATGTTGCTCAACCCCCAGGTTTTGAAGATCCAAAGCATCCTGAAAAAGTCTTCAGACTCAATAAGTCCCTGTATGGCCTCAAGCAGGCCCCTTGGGCATGGTATGATACTTTGAAGGAATTCCTCATGAAGAAAGGCTTCAAACCCGGTTCACTCGACCCAACTCTTTTCACTAAATCTTATGATGGTGAATTGTTTGTGTGCCAAATTTATGTTGATGATATCATTTTTGGCTGTATTGACCAACGTTACAGTGATGAATTTGCCTATATGATGAGTGAAGAATATTAAATGTCTATGATGGGAGAACTGAAATTCTTGTTAGGTCTTCAAATTCGTCAACAGCGCAATGGCATATTCATATCTCAGGAGAAATACCTCAAAGATGTATTGAGGAAATTCGGCATGCAAGATTGCAAAGGGGTCAAAATTCCAATGCCCACAAATGGCCATCTATGCACTGATGAAAATGGTAAAGACTTTGATCAAAAGGTATACCGCTCCATGATTGGATCTTTATTGTACCTATGTGCATCTAGGATGGATATTATGCTTAGTGTTTGCATGTGTGCCCGATTTCAAGCTACACCGAAGGAATCACACCATAAGGCTGTGAAGCATATTCTTTGATATCTGGCTCACACACCAACACTTGGATTATGGTATCCCAAGGGCTCTTTGTTTGATCTCATTGGATATTAAGACTCTGACTATGCTGATGATCATGTGGATCACAAGTCAATGTCAGGCACATGCCATTTCCTCGGACAATCTTTGGTCTGTTGGTCCTCGAAGAAACAGAACTGCGTATCACTCTCCACTACAGAAGCTGAGTACATTGCTGCTGGATCGTGCTGTGCTCAATTACTATGGATGAAGCAAACACTCAAGGACTATGGCATCAACGTGAATAATGTGCCTCTCTACTGCGACAATGAGAGCGCTATCAAGATTGCTCATAACCCAGTTCAGCACTCGACGAAAAAGCACATCCAAATTTGTCATCATTTTGTTCATGATCATGTGTTGAAGGGCGACATCTCCATCGACCACACAAGCACTGAAGACCAGCTGGCCGATATCTTCACTAAGCCCTTGGATGAGAAGAGATTTACCAAGTTGCGGTGTGAGCTAAATATCCTATAATCTTCAAATGTTCTCTAAAAAGGACACACATCCTAACACTTATGCTGACTTGATGACTTAGATGTGCAACACATAAAGTAACGTTTTTCTTCAATCAATGAAGACTAACCCTCTAAGTGTGAAGAAATTAATGAAGAAATTGATTCTCAGAGCCCTATGACAATTGTACGCGGTGTCTGAAATCAGCTTACTTATACGGTGGGTTACACCACCAACCAAAGTGGAAAATCCTCAATTTGAGTTTTTTTTTCTTTTTTGAAATTCCCCAGTTTTTGAAATTCCTCAGTTTTTGAAATTCTTCATCTTTGCATTGTCTTCACTCCTTCCGTCGTTATTCTTCATTGGCTATATATATATACACACACACACACACAGATATATATATGAGTTTATGTCCTCTACATCATTCACTTATTGCTAATTTTTTCAAGTTGATTTCTTCTGCTAAGTGAATGTGATCGGACCCTTCCCCCTCTGTGCTAAACTCAACCCAGTCTATTCTCAAATTCTTCATGTGCGTTCTATTTGAAAGTCGTTTAAAATCTTCATTGTGTCCTTGACAGCTGAAGAAATTGCGAACGAAACTTTTAACTTATCTTATCTAAATTTTCGGCTTTGCCGCTCAAACCGTTCTGCATCCCACGACAATACTTATCTATTCGCCCATGATCTTACACGATCACCACCTCTCAGTACGTGGGTGACACATGTCAAGCGAATGACAAGGTCCAGGGGCACGTTCGTTCGATTTCCTCGGGCGTACAGTTTTTCACTCCCACTATAAATACCCCTACCTCTTCCTCACTTCGTTTTTACTCTGCTCGATCTCACTCCCGCTCGAGCTTCTCAAACCCTAGCGCCGCCACTACTTCATCGTCGCCGGTGAGGAAGAGCTTCACTGCCTCGACCTCTTTGCCGTCGTACTCGCGCCAGTTGCGGATTTCTTCACTCCGCCGCCGCCGTAGCTGTCTTCCTCTGCCGAGTTAGGGCGTGGAAGATCTGAACTGACGAACTTCACATCTACACTTCCCAGTTCATCATGTTCTTCATCAAGGCTAATTAAAAGTTACTTTTACTGCCCTCTTTGATTCAAATGTTTTCTTGAAAATCTTCAAAGGTGTTTATTATTCAAATCTTCACACAATGAACACCTCACATGTCATCTACTCTTGATTCGTTTCTCTAAGCAATGATTTTCTTCAAGATTCCTCAGTTGTGTGGATTTTCAATCTATACAACTCTGGAACCTAAGACAAAGAACGCTTAGTGAAATTCTTGAAGACTCATCTAGTCAAATTCCTCAAACTTATTGTTTTTGAAAAACCTTCTGAGAACGCATATGACCTCTCCAAATTCCTTGCAACTATACTCTGTTCACAGGTACACATGTCCGCTGCTAAATCACTAGGTTCTCATCAACTTAACTCATTTGCAGCGTTGCTCGAAGAAAAGTTGCACACCTCTTCAGAAACTTCAGTTATTCATATTCCTCAGCTGAAGAAAATTGCTGACGGTAAGAAGCCACAGAAGGGAGGAAAGAGGCCTGAGGTCAACACAACATTTGAGATCCCTGATGATATTTGTGCTGGATACTGCACACCCCCTGAGGAAGATAAAAATCAGCGCAAGGTACGCATTCAAAAGATTGAGAGGAGATGGGCACGGGAATGGAGGGACTACAGATATGTCACTCCCAAGTATATGAAGAAATTCACACTCAACCCTCCATGCCCAAGACCTCCATTGGCACCTGGCCAATTGGCAGATCCCACCAGCCTCAAGCATGGTGAGGATTATCCTGATGAATGGGCGAAGCGCTAGGCCAAACTGGCCAAACAAGCAAAGGAAGCACTGAGGGAATTTAATGAAGACTCTGCTGCTGCTGCTACCACTGCTGAGGCCTTTGCTAGCAATCCGAAGAAGGCCATGGCTAAGAAGCCTGCTCACAAGCCAAGTGCTTCACCCTCAATGCCCTCACGACCAAGTTTCTCAGCAATGCCCTCACGGCCAGATTCTTCAAAGCCCTCACGGCCAATTCCTCAGTCTGCTCCTCCTTCAAAGTGCTCAGCTCCTCCGACAAAGTCTTCAGTTGCTCCGACTAAATCCTCTGCACCTCTGCATCTTACCATGTGCCAAAGGACCACATGCATCTCAATTGCCTCAGGAGCTTCTGCGAGTTCCTCTGCTCCACCAAATTCCTCAACTGGCCCCTCTCTGCTAAAGAAAAAGGCCAGTGCTGGACGAGACCTTCGACCAAGTCCTCACAAGAAGCAGGTCGCCTTTCAAGTGCCCTCTAATGACGATGAGGCTGATGATGAAGAACTTGCCGAAATCATCAGAGACAGGCAGGCCAGGGCCGCTAGAGCCAAAGGCAGAAATGTGCCACTGTTATTGGATCCAAAGTTGATCCTAGACTTCATTAACCTATGGCACAAGTACCCAAACACGCCTTTGCCAGAGATGAACCTCACTCTTGGTCAAAGTCATGTTTTGACTGCCTTCATTGAAGAAGAGAAGTGGAAATTTGAAGAAGGAAGAAGACTGAAGAAAGCGCAGTACAAGAAGCAGCGCTACCTAAAGGACAATGTCCTCACTCTTACCCCTGTTCAACTCGTTGCCATGCAAGCTGAGATCAAGCAACTGAGTGATGAATTCAATCGCTACTATGCTGATTGGAAGGGCGCCAAGGTCCGGTTCATCAAGCTGACGAAGACATTCACTTCAAGTGTTGCTGCTCCTGTGCACATTGAAGTCACTCTGGCTGAAGCATCTGCTCAGCCTACTGAAGAACATGCCAGCACCACTGATGACAATCAGGCTGATGAAGAAAATGAAAGTACCAGGGCTGATGACTACATTCCAGCCGCTGAAGAAATTGTCAGGGCATCCACCAGTGGTGCGCCTGAAGAAAGTGAAGAAGTCAGGGTAACTGCATTAGTTGCGCCTGAAGAAACTGAACCAAATTCCTCTGCTCCTCCTGTGCCTACAGCAACTCCGATTCTTCCATCTGCATCAGATGCGAAGAAGACCAAGGCTGTAGAGCATGCAACTGTGAAGAAAAGGAAGGCATCAACTTCATCAGATTCTTCAGCTCCGAAGAAGATGAAGCCTTTAACAAGCTCAATTAACAACCCAATTGATGTCGTTCCTGTCTCATTCATGCCATCAAAGGACCTTGTTCCTTTTGGTTAAGATTATGTGATTCCAAGCGAATCCGATGAAGTGAATCCTTCTACTGCTTCGTCAGAGCAGTTGGATAAAGAAATTGAAGTGGATGCAATTCCTTCAACACCAGCTGTCTCCTCGCCTATGCCTCAGTTCACTGCTGAAGAGGCCGGCGTTGAAGAAATGGAAGATGAGGATGTGGACATTGGCTGTACCACACCTGTGCTGAATGATGACTTTTGGGAAAGTTAGCACCCCAACTCTCCAATGTTCACTCCACTTCAAGCAATTCCTCAGTCCCCTGCTGCTACCGAAGTACAAATGGGATCTGAAGAACCTCATACAACCCCATCTGTCCATGAAGAAATTCCAGCCACTAGTGCTGAAGAAAATGTAAATGAAGAATTGAAGACCTAGGCTGCAGTTGAAAAGAGCCTAAAATTCCTTAGTCTGTGGATCCTGAGATTGTGATTCCTGAGGTGGTGATGCAATTTACTGACACTCCTCAGCCCAAGCCAAAGGATCCCTTCTCAAAGAAGCAGAAATTCAAGGCCGATGACTTCTTCGGCGAGCATGTTTTCTTCACTGAATTCAATCCTTATGACAATGCTCATCTTAGAAGGAAGCGTTTCTGGACTGCCAGCCAGGCCAATTTCTATTCTTCACTACTTTTCAACAAGGACAAAGTCTTCGACCACGAGCATATTCCTCACGTAGATGTGGAATCAATGCCTTGCTTTTCTCAAGTCCTCAGTATGCTTCATGATGCAGGCTTGCTCAACTTGTGCTCAGACATTGTTGATTGGAATGAAGAGCTTATTCTTCAGTTCTATGCAACGCTGCACATCACAGGTGATGCTGATGATATCAACACTTGGGTGTTGGACTGGATGACCGAAAACACTCATTACAAGGCACCGGCCTCTGAATTACTTCATGCCCTACCAATCAGTCCTCCACCTGAAGGTGCTCGTTGTCTGTACCAAGAGCCTGAACTCACTGCTCAATACATGCAAGTGCTCATGAAGCCTCTGAAGCCTGGTCAAGCCCCAAGGACCAAATTCCTCATGAAGGAATTGTTTTATGTGCCAAGAACCGTCTATCGCATTCTGACGAAGACTATGAGTCCTATCAAAGGCCACGACTCATCCAATGAGGAAATTGTTGGCATCATGAAGAATATGATATTCAACATCATGCATGGCATCCCTATCAATTATCATGATTTCTTCATGAGGACTCTGGCAAATGTTGCACTTTCACCGTTTGAGCTGAAGCCTTATGCTCCTTGGATTATGAGATTCCTCAGAACAAGGTCTTCACTCAACTACAAAGCTAACTTTCAGAATCACCTCAGCTACTTGCCTCCGATTGAAGTCCTCAAGCGGACATATTCCTCAGCTGATGAGAAGGGCAAGGCACCTGCTGTTATTGATGAAGGCATTCGTCCATTGGATGGTCAGTTCCGCAAAGCTGCATCTTATTCCACCAATGATGATTCTGCCACTCATGATTCTGCTGCCAATGCATCCAAGCCAAATCCTCAAGCCACTGCTCCTCGTGTGATGACTGACCGTGAGCTGCTTCTTAGTCTTCACCAGAAGGTGGATTGAAACCACAAATGGGTTAAGCGTCAGTTTGGCTCTATTCTTCACAACATGACTTCTACACATAATGCAGTGAAGAAAAACCATTACTACCTCCATGAAGTCTTCGATCGCACCTGGGCTATTCTGTCACATCTCTAGGGTGAAGAAGGTCTGAAGCAAATGGGTTTCAAGGAAGATTTTGACTGGTCTGCTCCTCCACCGAAGAGATTCAAGGTCAAGATTCCTTCCTTGATCGCCAGTTCATATTCTTCATCACGCGACATGGACGAGTATGAAGACTTGGACGACACTACAGCTGGCCCTACAATGACTCAAGACCCCAACAACGCTGGTGCTCCTCCATCGTCATGATATTCTTCAGGGGCGTTAGTCCTCATTTTCAACCCTTTTGGTCATTTGATGACAAAGGGGGAGAAATTTGAGTTAGTCTTCAAGCAGGTCTACCTTATATGGGCGTTTTTTTGCTAAGTTACAACTCTCGTTCTTTTTGATGACTTTGCTCGATCGAGTTGTAGTCTTAATCTCTATGGTGGCCTGATACTTTTGCTGAGTTCTTCTGCATGCTTATTCCTCATTAATGTCTTTGCACGCATGCTGAATTACATTAGTCACCATATCTCATCATGCATTTCAAATTCTTCATATTATATGTCAAATGCGTGTACGAAGTACAAGATATAGGGGGAGATCTCCATGATTATACTCTTCAAGTGTGCATTGCTTCAAAAGCACATTCCTCACTATGCACATGTTCAGGGGGAGTTCTTCTATATCTTGCAATCAAATTCCTCAATATCAGTATTTACACTTCATATGTTATCCCCGCTGAAAACTTAACCTATATTGTCATCAATCACCAAAAAGGGGGAGATTGTAAGTGCATCTAGTGCCCCTTAGTGATTTTGGTGTATTGAAGACTAATAGGTTAAGGGACTGATGCGTTTGTGAGTGTACACAGGTCTATAAGTCTATGAGGAGTTTGATATTTACATAGAAAGTTGACCCCTAAAAATGAAGTTCTTCAACTGAAGACTTTGGATTTCTGAAGACTTTGAAAGTGAAGAAATTGGTGTGACCTTGAAGACTTGGCAATCATTCGAGGAACATGAAGCGTGAAGACTTTTGTTTTCATTGTTTCATTTTCTTTTTCTTGAGTCATAGGAAACACCGCACTGTTAAAGGGGGTCGAGGAAATACTAAGGAAAAATTTCCATGTGATGCTCAACTCAAAATCCTACACCTACCAATCCCTTCGAGTGAAGCCATTGGAAATCTCATACAGTTCAGTCATATTCTTCAGTGACAGAGACGAAGTTCTTCTGGTCTCTGAGGAATTTATTCTGACTGAGGAGTTAGGAATTCGCCAGTGCGGATTGCCTACATAGTGAGGAACATGATAGCCCTAAGGAATTTGAGAGTCAAAATTCCGACCGTTGCCGTGCTATGTGCCAGCTATCCCAAAATATCTACCCACCTAATGGTCATATCACTGAAGGGCATTTATGTCTTATCATGTCGGGCTGCTCCCTAGGCTATAAATAGCCGCCCCCTACAACCACTAGCTGGTTTGCTGCTGTCGGTGTCAAAACCGGCAGATCTCGGGTAGGGGGTCCCGAACTGTGCATCTAAGGCTAATGGTAACGGGAGGCAGGGGACATGATGTTTTTTTACCCAGGTTCAGGCCCTCTCGATGGAGGTAATACCATACTTCCTGCTTGATTGATCTTGATGATATGAGTATTACAAGAGTTGATCTACCACGAGATCGTAGAGGCTAAACCCTAGAAGCTAGCCTATGATTATGATTGTTGTTGTCCTACGGACTAAACCCTCCGGTTTATATAGACACCGGAGGAGGCTAGGGTTACACAGAGTCGGTTACAAAAGAAGAAGATCTAACATCCGGATCGCCAAGCTTGTCTTCCACACAAAGGAGAGTCCCATCCGGACACGGGATGAAGTCTTGAGTCTTGTATCTTCACGGTCCAACAGTCCGGACAAAGTATATAGTCTGGCTGTCCGGATACCCCCTTATCCAGGACTCCCTCAGTAGCCCCTGAACCAGGCTTCAATGACGATGGGTCCGGCGCGCAGATTGTCTTCGGCATTGCAAGGCTGGTTCCATCTCCAAATACTCCAAAGTAGATTAAGGATCGTGTCCAACTCTATAAGATAATTTCCGCACACCACCGTAGAGAGCATAACACTTTACAAATCTAATCTGCTGACAATTTTTCATTGTGTGCCCTTACACCGCGGCCTAGCTCAATACGAACCGGTTTTTCTTGGCCTGCGACGACACACACTGCAAGGCGGTTTTATTGGCACACCTTGTCGAAGCAGAGATCATGTTCCCCTTATTGCGGGATTCCCATCAATACGGGCGCGGGCAACCCCACTACGCCTGTTGGTATGACTCCGTGCTTTTAGGCAAGTCCCAAGCGGTTACACTGAGGATGCTTGATATTCACCCCCTTTATAGAGGGGCCGAGGCCTATCCCTCTTTCCTACCACGCTTGCGCCTTTCCGCATCTCGAGTTCCAACACCCGAAGCCCAAGCTTAGGTACTTCGACTCTTCAATCATGTCCGGATCCAACCTTCAAGGCCGGTGGATGGCCTCCTCTGTCACAGAGGAGGACATTGCGAAGCTTAGGGAGATCAGATATCTGACCGCTGACATCAAGCACAGGCTTCCTGCTCCAGGGCAGGTCATCCCTACTCCCGAGCCCAACAAGAGCGTCGTATTTGTTTCTCACTTCCTCCGTGGCTTAGGCTTCACCCTCGATCCCTTTGTGAGAGGGCTCATGTTCTATTACGGGCTAGATTTTCATGATCTAGCTCCGGACTCCATCCTTCACATCTCGTCGTTTATCGTTGTGTGCGAAGCATTCCTCCACATCACCCAGCACTTCGTCTTATGGCTCAAGACCTTCAATGCAAAGCCGAAGGCGATCGAGGGGCGACACGCGGAGTGCGGAGGCGCTTCAATAAGCAGAAATGCCGATGCCCCATGGCCAGAGGGCTTCTTCCCGGAGGTGTCCGATCTATGGCAGCGGAGGTGGTTCTACATCACAACTCCCAAAGGCACAAAGTGGGTGGCTGCCCCGACTTTAGCTCGGGCCCCCACCTCAACTGGCATTGTGGGCCAACGTGGGACTGGATTGGGGGCCTGCTAATGATGTACCAACATTGCAGAGCCGCATTCAGGAGCTTCTTGAGAGGGACATCAGTCTTGTCAGCGTAATTAAGGTAATGCTAGTCCGACGGATCTTGCCGTGCAAACGTCGGCCTCACCGGATGTGGGAGTTCAACCCGGAAGGTCCGCGAACTATTCAACACTTCTTCGACATGATGCTCGATGGGATGTTTAGGTTATTCTTAGGACCAGAAGTAAAGTGTCCGGACAACACCGAGGATGCGGGCCTGAACTGCAACCGCCCAGATACCCAAGTAATTAATCTAGAAACCGAACACTTCGTTTATATTTATCACAACATTATTCTGAAAACCATCCGCAGCCAGGATTGGCTCAGCAAGGCGGAGAGAATCAAGTGTCCGGCACCACTTCCTGAAGGCTCGCCTAGTCCTGCAATAGCCAGGATGCTTAGTCGTGTGCTAAGTCAAGTGCCCTCGGGGAAAGACGAAGGGAAGAACAGAGAAGTAGAGCTTCACACATTGCACATCCAAACCGGGGGAATTACTATATCCATGAAGGAGGATAGTCTGGGAGGGGAATCTAAGGTCTCCTCCCCCCGCGGGAAGAAGAGGTCCGCCTCCGAAGACTTGGAGACGGAGGTGCCTAGACAAGGGAAGAAAACTTCACCAGGGGGCCTTGCCCCGGAGGGCGTCCTCACCGCGCCATGCCCGCAAACGGGCCAGCCCTATGCCGAGCTATAATTTAATCGTAGATACAAAGCTAATGCTTCCTCCTCCGGGAACAATAACCAGGATCCATCCTTTGCAGTCCGGCTAGTAGCTCTTCTCGTCAGAGTTCGTCTTCGGGGGATCTTCTTCCGGAGATGATGGAGAGTGAAACCCCACCTGCCTCTCCGCCTCATGGGGCGGGCGACCCCAAGGTGTCATCACGGAGGAGTCCAGATTCGCCGATGCCAGAAGCTAATACTTCGGCCGCCCTGAGCCCGGAGCATTCGGCTCCCACGGGAGGCAATAAGAAGGGTCCAGCATAGTCCGGCGATCGACCGGACACGCTGACGGGCCTTCTAGAGCAAGCTGCTCTCTCGGAGGATCATCATTCGTTAATGGGCACGGTGCTTGAGAAGATTTCATCCGCCACAAGCGGGTTGAATGAACCTTTTACGAGCCTACTCAAAGGCTTTGAGGTACATAATGAAATACGTAATTTTTTGGTAGTACCGCACGCGCTAGGTGTGCTCCATATAGATAGTAGCCCCTGAGACTATGGTTGCCAGCCCTAGGCGGCAAATGGAGGATCACACTCTTAAGTAATGATCGCACTGCATTCATGCGCAGGTGGCTAAGGGTCTGGCGGTAGACCAGACCGCTGAATTCGCCGAACTGAGGCGACCGATTGAAGTTGTGGACGCCGACATCACGCTTGTGAACGAGCGGCTTAATGAGTCATAGAGTATGTGCTCTGTTTTCCTTATTTGTTATAGGAAATATTAATAGGAGCATAATGTTAATGTGATATGCTTCGGCTGCAGGCGGAGCTGCTATCGTGGAGGCCCTGAGGGTGGAGCTTGCCCTAGCCAAGGAACAGGCCCGGGCTAGCAATGTGGCTGCCCTAAAGGCGGCCGAAGATTTGAGAGCCGAACAGGCTGCTCATCGCTAAAGCGAAGATAAAATAGCCGAGATGGCTGTGTAGCTGAGAGACCCCGCCGGCCGGTATGAGCTCCTTGAAAAGGAGAATCAGGCGAAGTCGGATGACCTGAAGAAGGCCCTTGATGCGGCCAAGGAGACGCGTTCCGAAATTAGGGATGCACGGGAGGAGCTTCGACAGGCCGGAGAAATCACGGCGGGAAGCCCCTATTTGTTGCGGATGAAGTTCTTAGATCCAAAGTACGCTCCTTTGGATCAGCGCTGGAGTGCTGCACACGCGTATGAGGATCTGGCAAAAAGTATGGCTGATGCAACCAAGTTTTTCGACAATAAAAAGATAGTGAAGTAGAAAGGTTGTTCTGGTCGCAATTTAGTGCTCCAACGCGCCTGTTGCCATTGAGTGAAAGGATGGCCGCTATGGCCGAGATCCATAGGTTGTCCGGTCTTGCAATGAGGTCTGTAATAGACCATCTATGGCCGAAGGGACCGAAGCCGGACAGTTATTTTGGTTTAGTGCAACAATTCCTTGGCGCTGTATCATGAATCAACGCCATGAAGTGTTCGGCGTGCATAGATAGTGCGCGGATGGCTCTTGCCCGCATTAAAACATATTGGGCAGATATGGAGGCCACCATCATTGCAACCCAGAATCCGGCGGGAGGCCAGGATCCAGCCGATCACTATTTTGAGCAGGTAACAGAAGGTGCTCTTTTAATAGAGGCTCAGTGCTCGAAGAGTGTCATGTTCGAGTGACAAATCGTTCCGTTGTAAAAACAATTGTATTTTCATTATAGAGGCTATGTTTATACTTTCGCCCGAAAGTGTTATTGTGCCTCCTGTGCGGCCGTTTGATGTATATATAACCTGAAAGTTAGCAGTCGTTGGCTTTAGCCCCCATGCATATAATGCGGGGGTGTTCGCAAAAATGTGCGTAATCACACTTGATCCAACGTCTTGGTCCATTAAGGAGGTGATCGCACGTCAAACTAGGCAACCGGACTATATAGCTTTAACACTTTCACTTAGCCATAGGAGTTTGACGGTGGGGCTACTATGTAGCCCCTGGTACCTTCGCGTGCATCCGGATACGAGCGCGTGTGTACATGACCGGGAAACGTCCCTTCGTTAATGCGGAGGAATCCTAAAGATTCTGATGAGTCCTCGAGTGGTTGACCAGTCTCTCGCTATATCATGAAAGTTAGTTTTCGGCTTTCTCTACTAAGGTGCTCATCCAGAATAACCAGGGCACAATCACAGTAGTTCTCTTTTGGCCGCCTTAGCCGATAGAAGCGGAACGTAAGGCAGCAAACCCAGGAGCCGGGCAAACCCAACATTTGACCAAAGACATGATTCGGAGCTGATGCATATAAGGCCAAACTCGTGACACCGAACACTCCCGAAGTTATTCGGACTTTATAACATATACTGGGCTGAGTAGCACCCTTGATTATGAACCCTGTATTTCTAGGTACATGCGTTAGTCTGTCGTGGCGAAATACCAATAACGCCAGTATCCCCTGTGGGTGTATTGAGTATCCATGGGATGTCAAGCACCAAGAGACAATAAAGAAGGTTTACACATGGGCTTAATCTAAAGAGAAACCTTTGAGCGGGGCCCTGCTGCACGTCTGTGACTTTGTCTCAGTTGTGCCGTGTCTTGTTAGGATGTCGCATGAATGGTGTCTATAAAAAGGAAAACTCATGTAAAAGAGAATGGCGTAAGCGTGCGAAGAGTTGGTTATTATCAATGGATAGTAGAAGTGTAAGACATTGGCCTGTTAATAAGGTCAAGCCAAAAGGTGGGCTTTATTGCATGTTTGCAGCCCCTGATGACCTCTATGGGATTACGTGTATAGCACCCAGCTCAGGTTTATCTAGGCTGTTACCGACGGTGGTGCGTCGGACTCGTCTAACCGTGTCCGTGGTGTTAACGACCAATCATGCATTCTGATAGGAGAGGCCGCTTAGTGTCCGGCTGCTAGAGCCGCCACATACTCTTCCACACGTAAGGAACGCTTTGTATTTCCGCTAATGGTGATGACGCCACATGGACCGGGCATCTTGAGTTTAAGGTAGGTGTAGTGTGGTACTGCGTTGAAGCAAGCGAAGGCTGTTCTTCCGAGCAATGCATGATAACCGCTTCGGAGGGGAGCGATGGCGAAGAGTAATTCTTTGCTTCTGGAGTTGTCTGGAGAACCGAATGTCACCTCTAATACGAGGGAGCCCCTGCAGCGGGACTCAACGCCTGGTATCACCCATTTAAAGGTGGTGTTACTTTGGCTGATTCTGGATGGGTCTATCCCCATCTTGTGGATAGTGTCCTGATATATTAGATTGAGACTACTGCCGCCGTCCATGAGGACACAAATGAGATGGTATCCATCGACTATTGGGTCGAGCACCAAGGCAGCCGATCCTCCGTGCCGGATAATAGTCGGGTGGTCCCTGTGATCAAAAGTGATCGGGCAGGCCGACCAGGGGTTGAGTTTGGGGGCGACGGGCTCTACAACGTATGCGTCTCTGAGCGCGCGTTTGCGCCTTCTCTTTGGTATGTGAGTCGCATAGATCATGTTTACTGTTTTTACCTCTGGTGGGAATCTTTTCTGTCCCCCTGTGTTCGGCTGGCGAGGCTCATCTTCGTCTTCACTTGGTGTTTCCCTTCCCTTGTGTTTGGCATTTAACTTGCCGGCCTGCTTAAAGACCCAACATCTCTGTGAGTGTGGTTCGCAGGTTTTTCAGGGGTGCCATGAATTTGGCATAACCTGTCCAGGACTTTGTTCAGGTCGGACGGTCCCTCTTTGCTGCCTTTAAATGGCTTCTTTTGTTGACCGGGTCGAGAGCCCCTGAATCCGGCATTGACCGCCGTGTTGTCCGGACTTTCTTCCTTGTTTTGACGCTTGTTTTTATTGCGCCGTGGCTTCCTGTTGCCATCCTTAATTTCGGATGTGCCCGGGTCGCTGGTGCCTCTACGGGCCAACCAGCTGTCTTCACCCGCGCAGAAGCGGGTCATAAGGCTTGTTAAGGCTGCCATTGTCCTTGGCTTTTCTTGGCCGAGGTGTCTGGCAAGCCACTCGTCTCGAATACTGTGCTTGAAGGCCGCTAGGGCTTCGGCATCCGGACAATCGACAATTTGATTCTTCTTAGTGAGAAATCTGTTCCAAAGCTTACCTGGCGGACTCTCCGGGCTGTTGAATTATGTGACTTAAATCGTCAGCGTCCAGAGATCGGACATAGGTCCCTTGAAAATTGGCCCTAAAAGCGTCCTCAAGTTCTTCCCAACTTCTGATTGAATTTTCGGGGAGGCTTTTCAACCAGTGCCGAGCTGGCCCCTTCAACTTGAGGGGAAGGTATTTGATGGCGTGGAGGTCGTTCCCACGAGCCATGTGGATATGAACGATAAAATCGTCAATCCAGACCCCGGGGTCTGTCGTTCGATCGTATGACTCTATGTTCACGGGTTTGAGTCTGTGTGGAAATTCGTGATCCAGTACCTCTTCGGTGAAGCATAGAGGGTGCGCAACCCCTCTGTATCTGGACATGTTGTGGCATTCTGTCGACTGTTGTTGTGTCCGGTGTTGATTCCGAATTGGTATTCGATCAGTCTGATTTTTTTGGTGACCGTAATCCTGCACCGGAGCATGTCCTCTAGATCCATAGATGGACCTGGTCGCGCCACCCTTTTTGTCCAGGAGCTCACGTAAATCGTGTGCGGCATCAGTAGCTGCTCTATCGCAGTCATGAAGTGGTTGGTCCGGCCTACTGGCCATATTGTTCTTCCGCGGAATGGCCTCATCATCGAATTCTAGCAGCAGCTTGCGCTTTGGGTAGATCTTTGTGTGGCGATCGTCGCCATATTTTTCTTCAGTGTCTAGCACTTTATTCCATCCGCGGTTGAGCGTTTCCTGCACGGCCTTAAGCCTTTGCTTCTGCTTCTTTAGGCTTCTCGCAGTGGCCATAAGCCTTCTGTGGAGGTTATCTCGTTCCAAACATTTTTCCGGGATGATGAATGCATCGTCATCCGGACTGTACTCTTCTCCGGAGGCAGGTTGATGAGTTCGGCCCTCGGGATCACTGTGATCGGGCGTCTGCTCCGGGCTGTGTTCTGCGTGACCTAGCTCATCCTGCTCCATCACTTGGTCCATATGGTCGTCGTTGCCTTTGGAGTTGACTGGGATGTCGATTTTTCCAGCGTTGTTATCGCTATTTTACTGTGGCTGGACTTAGAGCGGCGTCTGCGCCGTCGTTTTGGCTTTTGTCCAAGGGCATTTTCCTCCGTTGTGTCCTTTTGTTGCCATTGTCCTCCTTAGGCATGTCCACCATGTATATATCATATGATGAGGTTGCAATCCAGCGCCCCGTGGGCGGTGGTTCCAAATCATCCCCTACGCCGACGTCCATACCGTCGGTGTCGTCGGAGTCGAAGTCAAGCATGTCTGTTACGTCATCGACAGTGGCTATTAAGTGGGTGGTGGGTGGGCGGAGATTTTCTTCGTCGTCCGAATCTCCCTCAAGCCAGACATAATTCGGCCAAGAGTCCTCTGACAAGGAGAGAGACCTTAAAGAGTTTAGCACGTCGCCAAAGGGTGGGTGCTGAAAGATATCCGCAGCGGTGAACTCCATTACCGGAGCCCAATCGGGTTCGACGGGCCCGAGTGCGTACGGTCTAGAACCTACAACCGGACACAAGTCCGGGGGTCCGGTGACACAAACTTCCTTAGAGGTGGAGTCTATGTTCGGCTCTACCGCTGATGAGTATGCAGCCTCTGGGGCGGGGTCCATCCACCCATCCTCGAACGACGTGATCTGCCCCGGATTTAGGTCCGGAGCTACTGCAGGTGCGATATCCTGAATATTGTCTGACAGCAGGTCCAAGCCGTGCTCGTCGTGACTGCTTGGCTTTCCTGGCATAGGCCTGAATCCGTCGAATATCAAGTCTCCACGGATATCGGCCGTGTAATTCAAGTTTCCGAACCTGACCTGATGGCCAGGGGCATAGCTATCGATCTGCTCCAGATGGCAAAGCAAATCGGCCCGCGGTGCAGAGCCGCCGAACACGAAGATCTGTCCGGGAAGAAAAGTCTCACCCTGGACCGCGTTGTTGTTGATGATTGAAGGAGCCATTGAGCCTTGCTGTGACGACACAGAGGAACTCTCAATGAAAGCACCAATGTCGGTGTCAAAACCGGCGGATCTCTGGTACGGGGTCCCGAACTGTGAGTCTAAGGCTAATGGTAACAGGAGGCAGGGGACACGATGTTTTACCCAGGTTTGGGCCCTCTTGATGGAGGTAATACCCTACTTCCTCCTTGATTGATCTTGATGATATGAGTATTACAAGAGTTGATCTACCACGAGATTGTAGAGGCTAAACCCTAGAAGCTAGCCTATGATTATGATTGTTGTTGTCCCACGGACTAAACCCTCTGGTTTATATAGACACCGGAGGAGGCTAGGGTTACACAGAGTCGGTTACAAAAGAAGGAGATCTAACATCCAGATCGCCAAGCTTGTCTTCCACGCAAACGAGAGTCCCATCCGGACACGGGACGAACTCTTGAGTCTTGTATCTTCACAGTCCAACAGTCCGGATAAAGTATATAGTCCAGTTGTCCGGATAGCCCCTTATCTAGGACCCCCTCAGCTGCTCCGAGAGAAACTAACACTTGTCATTTGAGAGCATCCCATCCTCCGAGGACTTTGAGCGAAAATCATCAAGTGAGGAAAACCCAAACCCAACACACCTACAACCCAAAGTGATTGAGCATCACTGAAGAGATTGATCCTGCGTGGATACGACGCTTGTTACCTTTGAAGACTGTGCTTCTTCCAGACGGTTAGGCGTCATGGTCTAGAGCATCCAAGAGGAATTGTGGATCACCGAGTGACCTAGTCTGTGAAGGTCTAGAAGTCACCTGAAGACTTACCACGAGTGATTGGGAGAGGTCTGTGTGACCTTAGCTCAAGGAGAATATGGTGATGACTGTGTGTCCGGGACTGTGTGTCCTCGAGTTTAAATACTCAGCCGCTCCAACCAGACGTACAACTGAGACAGCAGTTGGAACTGGTCTACCAAATCATTGTCTTCACCAAGCTTACTAGTTCTATTTCCTCAGCTCTTTCATTTCCTCATTTCTGTTGTTATGTGCTTGTTCATATCTGTTTGAAGACTTTGACTAAAGACTTTCTCAATTTCCTCAGTTCAATTTCTTCAGTCTGTCCGTCTTCATCCTGTGTTATCCCATGCTTACGCTTTCTGTACTCTGTGCTTGTCTTCATTTCATCATGATGACTATGCTTGTGTTCTGCTATGTTTACTTTTGAGTACTTATTCCACTGCAAGTAGTTCTTCATTTAGGAATTTCCTCACCAGCAAATTCCTCAGTGAAGAATTCATAAAATCGCCTATTCACCCCCCCTCTAGTCGATATAACGCACTTTCACTCAGGCGGTGAGCCTCCTTAATGGCAGCATACGGACGAACGACATGAATGCGGTCAGCTGGCGTCTGCTGGAAATGCACGCGGGCGAGGGACAAGGTTTTTTTTATGGGCTAAGGTAGTTAACTGCAGGCATGGTAACATTGGAGATGCCCTTTGCTTGCATGCGATCCCACATGTCAGTGAAAAAGCAAGACGACCCGCATTCCCTTGGGTCAGCAGCATGCCGGACCGACCGTCCGGGGGTGCGACTTGAACATGACAGGGGTGCTGTCAATGTACCACATTTTCATTTCGAACATGTAAACCGCAACACGTGTACTAGAACGTAACACCGAAAGCATATATGAAGTTGGCACCTCACCTATAGCTAGCCTAGTAGCCCACATGTACAATAGTTATTCATACTAGCATATGTACCATATAATAGGTGTACCGCCCTATCCCTTTCAACTCGTGAAGCATAACACTTGATTAAGTAGCCAGAAGATGTGTGTTGCCTATCTTTGTATGGCTTTGAGGTGTGCTAATTGAGGTGTCCGGCTATTTGAAGGAATAATTGAGGTGTACCTAGTCTGTGCCCGCATTTAGGGGTCCAACTTACCATGTTTCCGCTGTAGTAACTATACCACTCCCTCCGTGACCAAGGCGGAGGGGAAAACGAGAGAACTTAATGTTTATTTGCTAATTAATATCATTGGACGCAATGAACTAATCACTGCACAAGTCATTAAGAACATACACGCCTCACGTCTCTTATTGCTTGATTCCTTTATTCATGTCAAAACACAAGAAACAAAGTGGGAGTTAGTGCACCATGCCCAAGTGTTTCGGGATTAATTTGGATTTCGTAAGATAACTTATGTATCGGTACAGAGGAAGTATATAAGTTGCTTGGAAAAATAGTACTAGTTACCTAGGTCGGTTTTGTGAGTCATCCAAATATAATCATGCAGCTTTGCTTCTTTCTCATTCCTCTCCAACCCTCTTCTCCATCGATCATGCCGCCCTATGATCGACTCCATCCTCCTGCATGCCTCATCTGAACATTCTGTCGAGTGCCATTTGCCTGTGGGCCAAGACCCTGTATTTTCAAAGTTGTAATTTGTCTAGCATGCATACATACAAACGGTTCGTTGAAAGTTTCGTGTTGCCTCGACTACGTGTCACTTCCCAACTTAGTGGTGACAACCCCTTCGGTTCATGACCCGGCACATTTTGACGAGATCGATAGATGTTGAGAGATCGAGTGTGTGTCGTGCAAGGAAATAAAGGTTTGGTGTATTTCTATTATAGAAATGATCATGTTGGGTGGAGAGAAGGTGGAGTGTGTTTGTGTGTGCGTGGGTTGGTCATGTACCATTTGTTGACACCAGATTTTGGCATGGTCAAAAACACAATTAAGATGGCCTCAAATGAAAAGTGCTCAAAGCAAGAAAGTTCTGTATCGTCAAAAGGAGAAACTTTCATATTTGGGCCATATCCATCCAATCTCATCTCTAAGGCCAAAGTTGTGTTTGAAGTACTGAGATTTTGTATTCAGAACACTATTCGGCTGATTACGCCCCCAAGACGGCCTCGTATGAAAAAATGGTCTACCCAGATTGTCTTCGTCTTGTTGAAATGATTGATTTTAATATAAACATCGTTCCAATCCAAGTTCGTATGCAAAAGTTAGAGCCATCGGAATGCAGCTCTGTTAGGAGGCAAAAAATGGCGTGCCCCACCAGACGCCCTGTCTGATGGGTAGCGCGAATAATAGCCTGTTTTGCACAACAGATTTGACCCCCAATATGACCTCTAATCAAAAAACGTTCAACATGAAAGTTTTTCATCTCGTTGAAACAGTCAAGATTGCTTTTGGACTCGTTTCCATCCGAGGTCGTTTACCACCACAATAAAGACCCACAAGGTGCAGCCAGTTTAAATCGAACAGTTTTGGAAAGTTCGGACAAAACCAATCTGAATTTGACTAGGGTTTTGGACGTCAATCCAAGCCTTTTCCTTGCAGGGAAGTCCAACCGCCTCTTATATACCTGAGGGGTGACGACTGATTGAACAATAACACACAATCACAAAACCCGTCTACTTTTTGCCCTAGTTTTACATCTCTCCCTGGTTCTTTCTCTCTCGTTCTTCGTTCATTCTTCCTGTTGAAGGGCAGCGATCTTCGAGGATATAAGGGCGGGAGAACCGACCTAGGGCAGCCCATAGCCACTACGCATATAGACAGGGTCCCTCCCGGGTGCGTGGGGTTTCGTGTCCTGAAAAGCACCCGCCGGATTGCCTGCGTACCACTCTTCCGGACGGGACTCCTTCGACGTGAGTGAACGAGTCCCGGATTAAGGGGTCCTCGGACAACCGGACTATTAGCTTGGGCCAGACTGTTGTGCTATGAAGATACAAGACACAAGATTTTGTCCCGTGTCCGGATGGGACTCTCCTTTGCGTGGATGGCAAGCTTGGTGATTCGGATATGTAGATTCCTTTTCTTTGTAACCGGCTTTGTGTAACCCTAGCTCCCTCCGGTGTCTATATAAAACGGAGGGTTTAGTCCGTAGAGACGAGAACAATCATAATCATAATCTAGACTTCTATGGTTTTAGCCATTACGTAATCGTGGTAGATCAACTCTTGTAATACTCATATTCATCAAGATCAATCAAGCAGGAAGTAGGGTATTACCTCCATAGAGAGGGCCCGAACCTGGGTAAACATCGTGTTCCCCGCCTCCTGTTACCATTAGCCTTAAACGCACAGTTCGGGACCCCCTACCCGAGATCCACCAGTTTTGACACCGACATTGGTGCTTTCATTGAGAGTTCCGCTGAGTCGTCACTAGAAGGCTTGATGGGTCCATCAATCATCTACAACAACGCAGTCCAGGGGGAGATCTTCCTCCCCGGATAGATCTTCATATTTGGCGGCTTCGCACTTCGGGCCAACTCGCTTGGCCATCTAGAGCAGATTGACAGCTACGCCCCTGGTCATCAGGTCAGATATGGAAGCTTGAATTACGTGGCCGATATCCGCGGAGACTTGATCTTCGATGGATTCAAGCCCATGAGGGCCGCTCCCTGTCACCACGATGAACATAACCTAAATCTGTCATCAGACCATGCTCGGGAGATAGCTCCTACAACTGCTCCGGCCCTACATCCGAAGCAAATCACACCATCCGAGGACGGGTTGCTCAACACCACCATGGAAGCCGCAGACTCAGCGGCGATAGAGCCGCACACAGATCCAATCTCGAGTGGGCCCTGTGTCATCGGAACCTCGGATTCGTCTTCGGCTATAGGTTCCGAACCGTGTGCGTCCGTGCCCATCGAACCTAATCGGGCACCGATCGTTGAGTTCAGCTCCGCGGATATCTTCCAGCACTTGCCTTTTGGCGATGTCCTGGACTCATTAAGAACCCTCTCTTTATTAGGAGAATCTGAGCCAAACTATGTCAGGCTTGAATAGGAATCCGATGACGGAGAGTTTTGCTTCCCACCCACCGCCCAATTCATTGCCACTATCGAAGACTTAACCAACACGCTCGATTACAGCTCCGAGGACATCGACGGTATGGGCAACGATGCCGGAGAGGAGCAGGCACAAAAACCATCACCCATAGGGCGGTGGACGGCTACATCCTCATATGATATATACATGGTGGAGACACCTAAAGAGAAGGAGGCCGACAGCGATAACGGTATGCCTGTCGATGAACTTCCCAAGCGTCAGGGTCAGAAGCGCCGACCTCGATCCGGCAAAAGGAAAAATAGCAACATTGTCACGGACGATGATGATAATCCGGACCAAGCCGAGGACCCCACAGACCCAACGTTGGAGCAGGACGTGCGAGAGGACGACGAACACAGTCCGGGGATGTTGTCTGACCACAACGATGTCGAAGATAGCAACTATCAACCCACCTCCGAAAAGGAGATCAGCTTGGGCGACGACGAGTTCGTCGTCCCAGAAGAACCATTAGAACAAGAACACCTCCATCAAAGGCTTATCGCCACTGCAAGGAGCTTGAAGAAGAAGAAGCAGCGGCTTAAAGCGGCACATGATACGCTCAATGACAGATGGAACGAAGTGCTAGACGCTTAGGAAAAATACAACGGTAATCACCAAACAAAGAGCTATCCTAAGCGTAAGCTGTTGCCCGAATTCGACAATGAGGCCATTGCGCCTATACCGCTAAAAACAATATGGCCGACAAGCCGGACCGACCACCTCGTGGTCGAGACCGAGCGGCTAGCAATGCCGCACACAAGCCCGCACCCCCTCCCCGTAAAGGAAGGGAGGTTGCGGCCCAGGACCAGAAACACGATCTACATGAGGACCTGGACAAAAAGGTTGGCAAAACCAGGTCCATCTATGGATCCAGGGAATGTGCTCCTACACAGGATCATGATTATCAAACCAAATATGCCGATCATTTACCAGTTCGGAACCAATACCGAACATTACAACCGTCGGACCCATGCCACGACATAGCAAGATAGAGGGGTGCCACACACCCCCTTTGCTTCACCAATGAGGCGCTGGAACACGATTTTCCAGAAGGGTTTAAACCCGTAAACATTGAGCCATATGATGGAACGACGGACCCTGCAGTTTGGATAGAAGACTTTATTCTTCACATCCACATGGCTCGCGGAGATGATCTCCACGCCATCAAATACTTACCCCTCAAGCTGAAAGGACCAGCTCGGCACTCGCTGAAGAGCCTCCCTGAAAACTCCATTGGAAGCTGGGAAGAACTTGAGGAAGCTTTTCGGGCCAATTTCCAAGGGACCTATGTCCGCCCCCGGATGCAGACGATCTAAGTCACATAATCCAACAACCTGGAGAATCAGCCTGTAAGCTTTGGAACCGGTTTCTCACTAAGAAGAACCAAATCATTGATTGTCCGGACGTCGAAGCCTTAGCGGCCTTCAAACACAGTGTCCGGGATGAATGGCTAGCCAGACACCTCGGCCAGGAAAAGCTAAGGACAATGGCAGCCCTAACTACACTCATGACCCACTTTTGCACGGGTGAGGATAGCTGGTTAGCCCGTAGCAGCACCAATGATCCTGGCACATCTGAGGTCAGGTATGGCAACGGAAAACCATGACGCAACAAAAACAAACATCGGAACAATGAAGAAAGCCCAGACAATACAGCGGTAGACGCCGGATTCAGGGGATCCAGACCCGGTCAATGGAAGAAGCCATTTAAAGGCAATAAAGACTGTCCATCCAGCCTGGATAAAATTCTAGACAGGCCCTGCCAGATCCACGGCAACCCGGCTAAACCTGCGAACCATACCAATCGTAGTTGTTGGGTCTTCAAGCAGGCCAACAAACTCAATGCCGAACACAAGGGGAAGATGAGGGAGTCCTGGATTAGGGGGTATCCGGACAGCCGGACTGTGTACAACGTCCGGACTATTGAAGCGTGAAGATACAAGACTCAAGACTTCGGACCGTGTCCGGATGGTACTCTCCTTGGCGCGGAAGGCAAGCTTGGCGATCTGGATATTGTGTTTCCTTTCTTGTAACCGACTCCATGTAAACCCTAGCCCTCTCCGGTGTCTATATAAACCGGAGAGGTTGGTCCTTAGAAGGCTGACCACAATTACAATCATACCATCATAGGCTAGCTTCTAGGGTTTAGCCTCTACGATCTCGTGGTAGATCTACTCTTGTACTACCCATATCATCAATATTAATCAAGCAGGAAGTAGGGTTTTACCTCCATCGAGAGGGCCCGAACCTGGGTAAACATCTGTGTCCCTTGCTTCCTGTTACCATTAGCCTTGACGCACAGATCGGGACCCCCTACCCGAGATCCGCCGGTTTTGACACCGACATTGGTGCTTTCATTGAGAGTTCCTCTGTGACGTCGCCGCAAGGCCCGCTGGCTCCTTCAATCATCATCAACAACGCGGTCCAGGGTGAGACTTTCTATCCCAGATAGATTTTCGTGTTCAGCGGCTTCGCGCTGTGGGCCAACTCGCTTGGCCATTTGGAGCAGATCGACAGCTACGCCCCAGGCCATCAAATCAGGTTCGGAAACCCGAACTACACGGCGGACATCCGCGTAGACTTGATCTTCGACAGGTTCGGGCCCGCGCCGAGAGCACCGGACAGTCACGACGAGCATGGCCTGGACCTGCTGTCGGACAATGCTCGGGATATCGCCCCTGCAGCAGCCCCAGACTCAAATCCAGAGCAGGCTGCGTTGCCTAGGGACAGAGGGATGGACTCCACCCCACAAGCCGTACCCTCAACGGTGATGGAGCCGAACAAAGGCCTCGCTTCTGAGGAAGCCTGTGATTCAGGACCCCCGGATTCGTATCCGGTTGTAGGATCCAGTCCGCGCGTTCCCGAGCTCGCCGAGCCTGATTGGGCTCCAGTAATGGAGTTCACCGCTGCGGACATCTTTCAACACTCGCCCTTTGGCGGCATGCTGAACTCATTAAAGTCTCTCTCTCTGTCAGGAGGCTCCCGGCTGAACTATGTACGACTCGAGTGGGAGGCAGGCGACGAAGGAATTCGCTGCCCACCCACCACCCACTTCATAGCCACGATCGATGATTTAACCGACATGCTTGAGTTCGACTCCGAAGACATCGACGGTATGGATGACATTGAAGGAGAATTATAGGAGCCACTGCTCATAGGGCGGTGGACGGCCACCTCTTCATACGATATATATATATGGTGGACACTCCAAAGGAAACTAATGGCGACGAGGCAACGGAGGATAGCCCCTTGGGAAGAAAAGCAAAGCATGGGCGTCGTCAGCGCCGCTCGAAGCCCCGCCACAGCAATACCGGCCCCGGAGACGAAAGTAATCTGGATGGCGCCGAAGAAGAATATGACTTTGACCGGCCCGCCTTCGAGCAGGCTGAACAAGAAGATGAGAAGGTCAGCCCAGAAGAATAGGCGACAGACGCATACCCGGAGGAGGACAACTACATTCCCCCCACCGAAGACGAGATTATCCTCGGCGATGATGAATTCGGCGTGCCTGAGGATCCCGTGGAGCAGGAGCGCTTCAAGCGTAGGCTTATAGCCACTGTGAGGAGCCTGAAGAAGAAGCAGCAACAACTCCAAGCTGATCAAGACCTGCTCACAGATAGATGGACTGAAGTCCTGGCAGTCGAGGAATATGGACTCGAACGCCAAACGGCTGGCCAGCCAAACAGCCGGGATAAAACGGGATATCAGCCCGAACACCAGCCCACACCCCCACGCCGATACATTACGGCCCAGGGAAACAGGCAAGACCTGCAATATATTCTGGAAAACAAAGCAGGACAGCCAAGATCGATCTACGGATCGCGGGGGCGCGCCCCAGCTCGCAACGATGACCGTCGCGCCGGATACATCATCAACAAGTCCGGCCGGGCCGAACACAGCAACCCAGACCAATTCGAGCTGCGTAGCCACATAGCCCGGCACAGAGGCACCGCACACCCCCTCTGCTTTACTGACGAAGTAATGGATCATGAATTCCCAGAAGGGTTCAAACCCGTAAACATTGAATCGTATGATGGCACAACAGACCCCGCAGTATGGATCGAAGATTTCCTTCTCCACATTCACATGGCCCGCGGAGATGATCTACACGCCATCAAGTACCTTCCCCTTAAGCTCAAAGGACCAGCCCGACACTGGTTAAACAGCCTGTCAGCAAATTCCATTGGCAGTTGGGAAAACCTGGAAGACGCATTCCTCGACAACTTCCAGGGCACATACGTGCGACCACCGGACGCTGATGACCTGAGCCACATTACTCAACAGCCCAGAGAGTCAGCCAGGAAATTCTGGACTCGGTTCCTAACTAAAAAGAACTAAATAGTCGACTGTCCGGATGCCGAAGCCCTGGTGGCTTTTAAGCATAACATCCGTGACGAATGGCTTGCTCGACACCTCGGCCAGGAAAAACCCAAGTCCATGGCAGCTCTCACAACACTAATGACCCGCTTTTGTGCGGGTGAGGATAGCTGGTTGGCCCGCAGCGGCACCACGCCACATTCCGGCACTTCAGACAGCCGCGATACTAACGGCAAGCCATGGCATAACAGACATAAGAGACGGAACAACGGTGACAGCACCGAAGACACGGCAGTCAACGCCGGATTCATCGGATCTAAGTCCGGCCAGCGGAAAAAGTTCAAAAGAAATAATCAGGGATTGTCCAGTCTGGACCACATACTAGAGCACTCGTGCCAAATCCATGGCACCCCAGACAAGCTAGCCAACGACACCAATAGAGACTGTTGGGTGTTCAAACAGGCCGGCAAAATAAACGCCAAAAATAAGGACAAGGGGCTGCACAGTGACGATGACGAAGAGCCCCTGCGTCCGAACACGGGGGGTCAAAAAAAATTCCCCCCAGGTGAAAACGGTCAATATGATCTACGCCACTCATATCCCCAAGCGAGAACAGAAGCGAGCACTACGGGACGTCTATGCGATGGAGCCAGTCGCCCCCAAATTCAATCCATGGTTAGCTTGTTCGATCACCTTTGATCGTAGGGATCACCCTACTAGCATCCGTCACGGCGGCTCGGCTGCATTGGTCTTGGACCCGATCATCGACGGATTCCACCTCACGCGAGTCCTTATGGACGGCGGCAGTAGCCTGAACCTGCTTTATCAGGACACAGTGTGCAAAATGGGAATTGATCCTTCAAGGATCAAGCCAACCAAAACCACCTTTAAAGGTGTCATTCCTAGAGTAGAGGCCCACTGTACGGGCTCTATAACATTGGAAGTGGTCTTCGGATCCGCGAACAACTTCCGGAGCGAAGAGTTAATCTTTGATATCCTCCCTTTCCGTAGTGGTTACCACACACTGCTCGGACGAACTGCATTCACTAGATTCAATGAGGTACCACACTATGCATACCTCAAGCTCAAGATGCCAGGTCCGTGCGGGGTCATAACAGTAAACGGAAACATGGACCACTCTCTCTGTACAGAAGAGCATACCGCAGCCCTCGCGGCAGAAGTACAATGCGGCCTCCTCCGGCAAACCTCCAATCCGGCGACGACAACCTCAAGCACTGTCAAGCGAGTCCGGAGCACCCTGCAACAGGATCATCAGGAACGCCAAGAGCGTGATTAGCAGTCCGGCCTTCGCTCAAGCCCCATCAAAGCAGCATTCGTGCCACGCATACACAATTACACACTCGAGATACCATGGGCATGGGCGGAGGCGCATCAACGACTCAGTCAGTAGTTCGGGTAACCGCCAAATACCTTCACAATCTTTCCCTCTTACCTTTCAGGACATCGCTTTAGTGCAACATCCTCAGAAGAGCCGAATTGCCGTACTTACATGGGATAGACATCCAAAGAGGCAACAGACGTTGTGCACAGAAGGAAATACCCAGGTGGAATCTATTTACGATCATTATACCTCCTTTATCTATCTGTACATAGCCTGCCCCTAGATAGGACATGTCAAATAGTCCTATTTATCCCCGCTTAATGCATCCATTGTAAACATACGCTTAAACGCATTATTCGTTAATGGGAGATCATATATAGCGTCAGCTTATTATTCTTATTTAAGCATTTTTTCTCTTATAAATGTTTATTTGATATTGCATCCGTACACCTTGGTATGGTCAGTTTGCCACAGGCTTCTCATGGCGCCCCATAATATGGCAAGTAAAAGTCCAAACACTTTCAACAGTGCGGCACCCCGAACTTATAGCACTATATGCATCAGCTCCGAATCATGTCTTGGGTCTACAGTTGGGATAGCCCAGCTCCCTTGTTTTGGTGCCTTACGTTCCGTTATATCGGCTAAGGTAGCGCAAGGAGAACTACTGCGATTGTGTCCCGATTCTTCCGGACGAGAACCTCAGTAGAGAAAGCCGAAAACTGACCGGCATGATGTGGCGAGAGCTGGTCGCTGTTCGAGAGGTCCTAAAATCCTTAAAGATTTTCCGCTTTAGGCGATAAATCGGCTTCGTCCGATCTAGGCGTGTATAGCGCCCCAGTTCGGCCTTCCGAATTCTAGGGGCTTCACTGAAATTTAAAATTGTAGACTTCTATGGCTAAGTGAAAGTTATAAAGCCACATAGTCCGATTGCCTTGTTCTCTGCGCCGGACACCTCCTTAATGGACGAAACATTTGGATAAAGAGTGTCCGGGTTTTCCACGAACACCCCAGTACTAGTTACGTGGGGGCGGAAGCCGACGACTGGCCTACTTTCAGAATCTTATAAACAGCCGCACAGAAGGTAATATTTTAAATAACAAAAGCGCCACATAGCGCAAGTAACGTCGTCTTTAAATTACAAACATGACAAAAGTGAATTCATTCAAAATGGTGTCCTTGGTACACTCATCGGCCACGAGACGAGCACCCTTCATAATGCCATCATAGTACATCTGCGGATGGTGATGTGCCTTGCCCTCCGGCGGCCCGTCCTTGACCAGCTTCTCCGCATCCAGCTTGCCCCAATGCACCTTGAAGCGGGCAAAGGCCCGGCGGGCACCCTCAATGCAAATGGATCACTTGATCACGTCAAGCCGCGGACAGGCATCCACCATCTGCTTGATCAAGACAAAGTAGCTAGTGGGCGGGAGCTCACCAGGCCACATCCGGACTATAAAACCTTTCATAGCCAGTTCGGCCGCCCTGTGGAGTTCGACCAACTGCTTCAGTTGGTCACTCAGAGGCATCGGATGTTCGGCCCCGGCATACTGGGACCAGAACAGCTTCTCCGTTGAGCTCCCCTTCTGGGCACGGTAGAACTCCGCAGCGTCTGATACGCTGCGTGGCAAATCTGCGAATGTCCCTGGAGAGCTCCGAATTCGAGTAAGTAAAAGAAATGCCTCCTCCACATGTTTGCTTTGCATAAAGAACTTCTTACCCGCTGCTATCTTTTTGGCCTCCTGGATCTCCTGCTGTGCTTTCTCGGCTTCGGCCTTGGCTTCTTTCAAATTCACAAGGGCCTTCGCAAGCTCGGCCTCTTTCATCTTCAGATCATGCTCCACGGACTCGCACTTCTTGCCGAGGTCCTGGAGCTCTTACTGTACCTCGCCCACTCTAGCACTTTGCTTTTCGCGCTCCTTGCATTCCAAGGCCTCTTTGTCTTCGGCCTCGGACAACGCTTTCTTCAGGGACGCCACTTCGACGGTGGCCCCTGTTACATAGTCACCATGCTTGGGCGTTAGACTAGCCAATTTTGCCTATCTTTAAATACATGCGAGTGGGGAATCGCTTACCTTTATTCTCCTCGAGCTGCCTCTTCGTGAGGCCGAGCTCTCCCTTTGCCTGATCCAGGTCCCGCTTTAGTTCGGCAACCTCGACAATACGGGCAGTAGCAGCAAGCAGCACAACCTACTTATGCACACGAATATTTATTGTTAGACTCTTGCGGATTATAATTGACCCTCCGTTTGGCTTTTCTTTCCAAACACCAAACAGAGTATCAGGGGCTACTACCTATTGGGTGGTAATTTTACACATATTTATTACTTACCTCAAAGCCTGTCAAGAGGCTGGTGCAAGCTTCGGTTAGTCCGCTCTTGGCAGACGAAACCTTCCGAATCACCGAACTCATAAGAGTACGGTGCTCTTCATCTATGGAAGCGCCGCGAAGCACTTCCAGCAGACTATCCGGCGGCTCGGGTGCACCGGAAGTCCTCGATGCAGACGGATCGCCCTCTCTAACGAGGGGCAGTCCGCGTGAGTTCGGAACCATTGAAGGTTCCGGGACAGTGTTCGGCTGAGAGCCCGACCTACTGTGGCTCTCATCGACACGATCCGCTGGGATCTTGAACCGCACGTGTCCGACATCTAGGACCCCTCCTTGGGGTGTCTCTAGAGTCACCTCCCCCTACTCGGGGAGCCTTCGGGACAACACCTCCGTGTCATCCGCGGGCTGAGGAGTAGTGGCTGTCGGGAGCGAATTGATCTCAGAATCGCTCAAGGACCCGGAGGAAGATACCTCGGGGTGAGCTCTGGCCGGACTGCACATATGTTCAGCGTTAAAGAAAAGCTATAGAGTGAAGTTATGGTGGAGTGCGGACACTTACGATCGCACTGGGGGCTCCCCCCTGGGCAGCCACCCCTCCTCGATGTGAGAAGCCGTGGCGGAGTAATCCGGAAGGGACACTTTCCCCTTCTTGGACGCCCCAGCCTCCCCCTCCGAGCCGACTTTTCTCTTCTTCTCCCCCCAGTGTGGGGAGGTAGAATTTCTTCTTGATTCCCCCCGCCACGCGGGAGGAATCTGTCTTGTCGTCATCAGACGACAGGGGTATGATGGCCTTACACCGAGGGCCTTTTCCGCCCCCCTGGTCTGCCTCCCCGGGCCCCTCATCCTTTCCGGATGGGGCGTATTCTTCTTCTTCCTCCTCCCCTTCATGGGAGGAGTGTGCCTCGTCGTCTTCGGACGAGGCTTCTGGCATAACCTTACGCCGGAGACCCTTTTGGGTCCCCGGGTCCTTCTTTTCGGCCTTCTTCTCCGGCACCTTGTATGGTGCCGGGACCAGCATCTCCGTCAGGAGAGCATCAGCATGGCCTTCTGGCAGCGTAGCCGGACAGTAAACCTGCTCCGCTGTCTCCACATAATCCTGAAGCAAACATGCATAACTACTTCAGGCTCTCCCATGAATATATTGGGAAGAACTGGGTCCGGTGGTAGTCCGAGAACTCACATGACTAGGAGCCCGCGCGGTGTGAAGACCGCGGTCCTCGGATGTGGTAGGAGGTACTTCAGAGGACTTGAACAACACCTTCCATGCGCCCTTGTGCATCATGTCGTAGAGCTTCCGGAGCGTCTGGTGTTCGGCCGGGACGAACTCCCACAGATTACACTACAAAAAAATACACTTCCATGATGATACGTGTTTGTCACAGTAGGTCGCGTTTTTGTCATGCATGTACATCCATGAAAAATTTATGATCGAATCATGATAGTCATACCTGTGCTATCGTAGAAGTGTTCCATGACATTACCAAAATTATCATCACGGAAGTGTCCACTTACATGACGATAAATCGCGCGTCATAGAACTGCTTTCATCAAGGGTGACCGACACGTGGCATCCACCGTAACGGAACACCGTTAAGCTATCGGGTCGGGTTTTGGATCCGATAACTCGTTAACAGCACCGACCAATGGGGATTTTCCACGTGTACAATCATCATTGGCTGGAGGAAACACGTGTCGGCTCACCGTTGGGACAGATGTCATCCACTCATTGGACAGAAGGCACCTATGATACGTCAACATGTGGCACGACCCAACAGAGGCCCATTCCTATGAAAAGGCCGGCCCATTTGACTTGGTCAAAAGGTGGCAGGCCGGCCCATGGAAAGCCTGTCAACGGCCTGTTCGCATATAGCCCATTTACAGCCCGCTAACCCAAGGCCTGTTACGCCCTATCCGAATTAGGCCCAGTAGCATCATTTGGGCCATCCAATATGATTCCAGCCCGTTTCCACTTCTGGCCCATCTATGGACCATGACGTCTTTCGGCTCATATGAGGCCCTATGTAACTCTTGGCCTATTAACGGCCCGTGGTGAAACTGGCCCGCAATGAACAGTGTATCACTTTACACCCACTAACGGCCCGTGGTGAAACTGGCCCGTAATGAACAGTATATCACTTTATACCCATTAAGGGCCCGTTATTCAGTTGGGCCGTTTCTAGCAAATGTTATCTTTCAGCCTTTTCAGAGCCCATTTATTCTTGGGCTCATTTCCAGCATTCGTTTACTTACGGCCCGTTACTGTCATTTTCTGCTTGTGGGCCAAATTCAACCCGTGGTTACATCGGCCCTTTTGTGGTCCGTTAATACGTTGGGCTGTTTTCATAGCGTCATCAAATACGGCCTATTAACGATGGCCCGTTATGGTCATACAACCTGTAGAAGGCCCATTGTTTCTACGGCCCGTAGAAGGCCCATTGTTTCTACGGCCCGTAGAAGGCCCATTGTTTCTACGGCCCGTAGAAGGCCCATTGTTTCTATGGCCCGTAGAAGGCCTACTGTTTCTACGGCCCGTAGAAGGCCCACTATTTCTATGGCCCGTAGGAGGCCCAGTATCACTACAGTAAATATTAGCCCCATGGTTATTGTGGCCTAGTTTTAAAAAGAACTGCACTGACTACAAGCAAACAAATAAACAAGGCAACAAGGAAATAAATAAGCAAGCAACTTATGCTAGGCTACACGGCTGTTACACATATTACATCCACTGGGCATCAAAGTTCACCACCAGTGCAAATATAGTGAACAAAGCAGCATATCATATACACTAGTTGTCAAAGTTGGCGACCAGCGCAAATAAACGCCGCAGCAAAACAAATCCAGAACTGAAACCACTTCAGAAGATCTCAAGAAACAATATCCTGGGTACCCATAATGCTGGCAAGATGCTTAGCAAGCTTATTAACTTTCTCTTGTTTGGTGCTTAAATCCTCCAGCGCTTGCTGTTGCACCAGAAAATATGCATCTAAATTATGCAGGGACTTCCTCAGTCCTTCAGCTTCCTGTCACAGCACATCTGATCGATGTCTTTCAACTTGAAGTTGAGACTCAAGAAGACGAACTGATTCAGGCAGCGAGTTCGAAGAGCTTGTGCCAGCAATAGTGGCCAGTAACTCGAACACTACATCAAGACAGGACTTTTGGGTTCCCTCACTGTCGTCAAGATAGTTTTTATCAGCTTTCTTGGAGACCAACAGGGATGTCTCACTATCTTGAACCTTATCTGCATTACTTCCTTTACCATTGGATCACACGGTACTGTTCTCCAATATTTTGTCCGCATTCTAAAAGAGAAACAAGCAGACACATCACATGTTTACCATGTTGTATATGAAACTAATTTTGGTAAATGAGTTCAGTAGTAAAGTGGACAGGATAACAGCATGAAACAAACATATATCTATGTGCCATGGTCACTTTATGGTCTATATGATTCTAGCTTTTGTTGCCAAATCAAGATAGAGACACAGTTCAAATAATATTTGTGCAAGACAAAGCAGAATAGACAGAATATAAGTGTGGGTAACTATAGAGCAATAACAACACTTGTAATGTGCATGACATGAGAACATAACTGTTTATTCAATTGAAACTGAAATCAACATAGAGCAGGTTACAACAGCAAACCAGTTAAAGAAATAGGTTTAAAACATACCTGTTGCGCCATTGGAGTTTCAATTCCATCCTTCAAATTTGAAAATAGTTGGTATGAGTAAATACAGTAATGCAAGAGCAAAGGAGTATGAACCATAGCTACAGAACCTGACCTGAGAACAAATCTTCTTATCCTTTAAGCGTTGAGTTGGGATTCGGAGTGGTGGTCCTCGTGCTTTGGGTGCTCTGTGGTGGAGACGGTGCTGTGTCAACTGGAACTGGGTTACTATCTACCGGGGTTGGCGTTAGAAGGGGTGTAGCTGGTTCTCTGTCCAACTGGGTAGGGGTACAATCTGCGAAGTCTGGGTTATGTGTGGTGGATCTGGTCCATGGGCAAGTACAACCGTGGTTCTATCTACATCAACTGGTAGCACTATCTTTTCTGAAGACCGTGTTGTTACTCCCTTAGATACTGCCATCACGCTCTCCAATTCAAATGGCTGATAAACAAGAAAAGTAATTGAAAGTATAGACATTGTATGATAGACATGTGCAATGGATAGTGGGGAATAAAAGAGGGCATGAAATAATTCATATTTATGTTGTCTAACCAAACAGGATAGCATGACACAATTTCACATATATGATGGCTAACTAAACAGGATAGCATGACACAATTTCACATTACGATGGCTAACTAAAAAAGTTGGAAAGACATAGCTCAAAATATGAGACTATGTAAACAGGATGACATGACATAACTATATAATGTGTTTATTAAATAGGTTGGCATGCCATAATTCACATGCATTCATGGCTAGAATGGCATAATTCTAAATATGATGATTGTAAACACTAAACAGAATGAGATGATATAACTATATGATGTCTTTATTAAATGGGTTTCCATGCCATAATTCAGATAGATGATGTGTATGTACTATGTAAACATGATGGCATGATATAATTCAAATATATGATTTATATAGTAAGAAAGTAAGCATATGGCAATCTATATATGATGTAAAAACTAAGCCATGCAAGACAACATGCATGACATGGGTAATATAACCCTGCCAAGTTTGAGCATAGACCTCGGGGGGAAATAGGACTAGTCACCAGTCTCTGAATCCTCCTGTGAGGAGCTCTCTGTAGCCAGCAAGATGTCTGCTTCAGCAGGTAGCATTGTCTGCTCTGAATACCTTGTTTTCACTCCAGATACTCGCTTCAAATGGCTGATGCATAGGAAGAGTAGTTGAATATACAAACATTGTCGACAAATGGAACACGTAAAAAAAATGATAGCATGATATAATTCACATACATGATGATTGGCTAAACAGCATGGCATTGCATAATTCACATATCTAATGCCTTTGCAACAAGATAGCATTGTATAATTCACATATATAATGTCTTGCAACAAGATGGCAATGCATAATTCACATATATGCTAATTAGACACTGAACAGGTGGCATTAACACAAAGCATGTCTAAACTAATCAAATGGCATAGCAATGCGAGACACCATACGCACGATATGAGCAACATAACCCTGCCAAGTTAGAGCATACACCTCGGGGGGGGGGGGATAGGACTGGTCATATGTCTCTGAATCGTCCTGTGAGGAGCTATCCGTAACCAGCGAGATATGCGCTTCGTCAGATAGCATAGTCTGCTCAGAAGACCTTGTTTTCACTCCAGAATTTGCCATCACCGTGTCAAATGGCTGATGCACACGAAGAGCAGTTGAATGTACTAACATTGTTGACGAATGTAATATGTAACGAAAAAAAGGATGGCCTGATATAATTTACATATAAGATGACTGGCTAAGCAGGATGGCATTGCAAAATTCACATATATGATGCCTGGCTAAACAAGGTGGTGTTGCATAATTCACATAAACGATGAATAAACTAAACAGATGGCATTCGCACAAAGGATGTCTAAACTAAGCAGATGGCATATTTGATGTATAAAGTAAGCAATGCAAGACACCATATGCATGATATAACCAACATCATCATTCCAAGTTAGAGCGAAGACCTCAGGGGGTCAATAGGAGTTATCAACCCCCCTCAGAAAAGATATCTTCCTCTCGATTATAATCCGAAATGCGTGGAGGGGGGGCTGCCTTTGCGCCTACCATGGAGCGACGTCTGCATGAAATTATATTGCCACGCAAGGCTCGTCTCTTTTGCTCTACATGTTCAGTTCCATTGTTTACAATAACTGTCATGCATAGGAATAAACATAGTGAGATTATGTAAGGAGTGCATGCAGAAATCCAGAGTGATGGTAGCAACCTGTGGATAGACCCAAAACCAATAATAGCAGGCAGATAATGGCTTCAGTTAATAAATACAGATAATGGCTTCTTTACTGTTTGTTTCCCACCCAACATGAAACTCATAGTAGACAGCGGAGATTAACCAGATAGTAGATAGATACTATTGATAGCGGCCCCGATGTGTACCCCACAACCATTTAAAAACTCAAGTTTGACCATTAGTTTGGAGCTGACTCAGAGTCTAATCGGTGAACATGACGATAAAGTAGCATGTAATATTAAGCAATGCATAACGTAAGCAGACATGAAAGAGTGCAACCTCTCTTGCGGACCTGTGTAGTCCTCGAGGTCATCTGCTCAGTTGATGATGGTAATGCAGTTTTCATGGCTGCCAGCGGTGGTGAAAAAGATCTGAGGTGACAAAAGACAGTCTGGAGGCCGGATCCCTGCTGTGCTGGACCCTTCTGTCGTTGGATCAGCTGAGCTGGGGTGGACGACAGCGTAGTAGGAGCGGGAAAAACCACGCAAGGTTTTCTTTGACAACTATCTGTAAGAGAAGTAATTCTGTAAGGGTTCGTTTGAATTGGAGGATTCCAACAACGCAGGGATAGGAAATAGACAGGAATAGGATAGGAATGCATGTGTAAAACAGAGAATTTAAAAACACAGGATTTCTGCCAATTTGGGTGTTTGATTCACAACAATTGGAAGATCACAGGATGCAAAGAAGCATGGTGAGATTAAGTCAAACCACAAGAAAATGTACGGTTATAATGCTATTATGCTACTATCTCTTAGTCTTGTGCTTCATGAGTAGGAATTTGAAAAGGAGGACAAGTGAAAATTAAAATTCCTACATTTTTTCTTTCAAGGAGACACTAAAGGAACAAATCCGTGTGCTCAGTGGACAATATATATAACATGTAGAGTAAAAAAGAGATGCAACAAGTGTACAAACTCTTTGGCGAAGCCATGTCGATCTTAGCGTGATTGGGTTGGCCGGTGAGGATGCTCCAGCTGACTTTGCTATCGGAGGAAGGGAAGAAGATCTTAGGCGTCTGGAGATGGAGCCCGAGGTACTGCTCCGCTGTGATGGAGGGTTTCGTCGTTGGAGCAGCTCCGGTGAGTTGTACGACCCCGAGGCTGAAGCAGGACAAGAGAGACAATGAACAACGTTAACCTGAGTGGAATTCTAATAGCATCTCCAATACATGACGTAAAATACATAACCACAAAGTGCTAGATGTAAAATACATCAGCCGCTCATCTTTGAACTTAACTGTCGAAACTGAACTTAACTGTCGAAACTCAACCTAACTGTCAAAACTGAATTTTGTTGTCGAAACTGAATTTTGCTATCAAACTGAACGCACTAGCAAGGTGAGGCTACATGTCGGTCGACTGACTTTTTCATCTCTGGTCAGTCGATTTTGCAGCCGTTGGATACAAAATCAAGGGCCTGCGGTTCATCTTCAACCTCCACCCCCCTGAGCCGCCAGCCACCACCGACCAAACAGCAGCCCCCCGCGGCTCGCGGCCGGCGGTGCGCCGCCCCGCCCGCCCCGAAAACACTCCCCACCGCCGGTCCACCGCCGCCCCGGCCATCCCTCTAGGCCTCCCGTGCCGAGCTTTTTCTCCGGCGATCCCCACGCCACCGCCCCGCCAACGCCCCGCCACCGCCCCGCCGATGCCCCGCCACCACCGGCGACTACCGCCCCCATCCTGAACCCTAAGATAGATAGTGGGGTACCTCTCCGGCGAGCCCCCCTCCCTGCTGCGGCTGGTTCTTCCTTCACCCCGGCGAGCCCACCCCTTGGAAATTGACTGACCCAAAAGTCGACTCAGTCGACTGAAGTGTAGCCAAATCGGAGCAGCATCATAAGCAAGAGCAAGAGCGAGAGCAGCAGCGCGAGCAAGAACAATATCAAGAGCAGACCAGGTAGGGGACCGAGAGAAAGAGCAGAGCAGCAGCGTGAGCGAGAGCTAAAGCAGCTGCAGCTCCTACTGATGTGGATGTCGCTGCCAAGGGAGCGACGACGTGGAGGAAGTGGCCGGCGACGCCGCCGTGGATGGAGCCGCGCCGTGTCAGCTCGGGACCGAGTGTCGGCAGCACCATGAGATCGAATCAAGAAGAAAATGCGGCGATTAGTGTACAACCACTTTGGTGGCGCCGATTAGGCCGCAGCTTAATCTGAGGAAACGGTGATGATGATGCTCTTCCAGTGGTGCAGGTGAAGACGACAGTGTGGGAATGGAGGCGGCGCGAAAGATGAGGGGACCGTCGGGGCAGCTCCTTGGAGGTGGAGGATGGGGTGGCTGAACTGGTGGGACGATGAGATCAACGATGGATCCTCATCTGGTACGGTGGATGAGGGACGTCGAGGTGTTGCTGTGGACGACGTCGTAGGGGAAGAGGCTCCGGCTGGGTGGCGGATGGAGCAGGGTGTGGGGTTTCGTCGCGGGTTTTCACTACCTCGATGTATGAATGGGTGGGCGGATGGGATGGCAGTGGGGAACCATGGCTTAGAGACGCGCTTGTCCGAAATGTGGGGTAAGTTACGAAAGTACCCCCCACCGATTTGAGGCGGTTCTTTCGGTTCAGGGGTACCACAGGCATTTCACGTGTCGGGATTTCACAGGAGGTGGGAGTTTTCGCGCGCGTTGTAATTTCGGAATAGCAAGGCGCGGGTTGAGATGGAGGGAGTTGTCGGAGCACAACGAGACAAAGATATATCTTAAATATTTTGGGCTAACAAGGCGCGGGTTGAAATTTCCGGACAAGCCATGTACTGTACCAAATCAATGCGCACTACAAATGTCATTCAAAACTTTGAATTCATGTTATGTTCAATTAAAATATTTTGGTACGTGTATAATGCATGCAACCTACTACTCAAATGAACGTTTTAGTGCATTCCAAACGTATATACTACCACTTCAATATGAACTAAATTTGAATAAGATTTACAGTAATGATTGTTGTGACGTCAAAGCATTTGAATTCGTTTCTCTGTTTTAATAAGATCTACAATCATCATTTTTGTCAAGTTAAACCATCGTTTGTGTATTATCTTCACATCACACAACATGATCAGTATCGAGTTACATATGAACTATGTGTACTATATGAACTCGAACTAGATTTTTTCAATCCACTTTATTTTGATTTCAAATCACATTACATTTCTAGCTCTTGCTAGATCTTCATAATCTAAACCATGTCTCATATGTATAATGTGTTTATCACATTTTGTTGAATTTTAACGCAATATAAATTTATATTGAAATTGTATTTAATCTGACTTGAAATTTTGGGATAAAAATATTCGGATCCCATCAAAATGTGGGAAATTTTATTGAATTCTGTTTTGAACGGTTGGTTGAAATGGGCTGTACTTTTAACAAACTGTAGATGGGCTGTAGTAAATTCCATTAGAATTCAAAAATGGGCTACACATTCTTACAAATCTCAAATGGGCTATAAGTTCTTTGCCACACACTTCTGGCCTTACTAAGTTGACGCGTCCCCTAAAAAACAGAGTTGACGGGTATGCAAGGCTTTGTCAACTTATAGTCAACACACGGTTCTAGCAGTAGTGGCTGTTGGATGTCCATCCAACGGATGCCGTGCTTCTTCTTCAATCTCAGATATTCTAGTTTCACCACCCAAAAAATGATTCATCTCCCTGACATCTAGGGCGCACCATTTCGGAAGCTGACCTGTGGGCCTACTAAGTTGACGTACCAAGGGCTTTGTTAACTTACTCAATATAAATGATTCTAGCTGTAGTGAGCATACGATGTCCATCCAACGGTCGTCGTGCTTCTTCAACCTCTGGTCTTCTTGCTCCAGCCGCCCAAAGCAGCGCCGGTCGTGCCGCCTGCTCCTGCCTCCCATGGCCGGCTGTGCTGCCGTGGAGGACTCACCGCCCCCTACTACTCCCACCGCTGGCCAGGCCATCCCTCCACTCACCCACACCCCCTGTTATTCTACGGCGACGGCAGCGCAGCCGAACCAGTGAACCCTTGTACTCCTCTCCGCGTGTGCATCCACTACCGCGTCTTCCCCGGCTCCGCGTCATCCCCTTCCTAGGCCTCGCTGTCGTCCACCGCCGCGGTGCTCTCGGCGCGGCGTGGTCAACGTGGTCAAGGAACGACTTCCATCGGATGTGGACTGTACGTGGAGAGGCTGACAGCTAGGTCCACGGCAGCCGCAAGGAAGTGCCTCCTTATTACGCGCAAAATAATTATTCCTCCACCTGACAGCGGGGACCCACGAGCTACATCTTCGCACGCAAGGAAGTGCATCCGAAAAAAATGATTTTCCCCCCTGACTGCTGGGACCCACCAGCTACATCTTCGCACGCAAGGAAGTGCGTCCGAAAAAAAATGATTCGCCCCTCGACTGCTGGGACCCACTAGCGACACCTTCGCACGCAAGGAAGTGCGTCCGGGCAAAAAAAAACTGATTCACCCCCCTGACTGCTGGGAC
>NC_041387.1:299987574-299988699 GCF_002162155.2 Triticum dicoccoides | reverse complement strand
AGCTACACCTTCGCATGCAAGGAAGTGCGTTCGAGTGAAAAAAAACGATTCGCCCCCCTGACTGCTGGGACCCAGCAGCTACACCTTCACACGCAAGGAAGTGCATCCGGGCAAAAAAAAACGATTCGCCCCCTTGACTGCTGGGACCCACCAGCTACATCTTCGTAGGCAAGGAAGTGCCTGATAGTCGGGACACACCTAGTCGAAGCATACGTAGCATTGTCATCCTGGTCGCAAACGTGTACGTACATACTGGTCGATGTAGAGGCGCGCACGTGTCGTAGTAGAGGTGCGCACGTAGCATGTACACGTACGTACATCGGCGAGGGTGCAAGAAAGAAAATACGGCCACGTACGTACATACGAGCAGGGTCTTTAACGCCTATCACGCATACATACATGGCTGGGTCGGAACGGAGAAACAGCATCGTCGTCGTGTTCATGGGGAGCCAACCAGCTGGGTTTGAACGGAATGCTTGGTCGTGTTCATCGGGAGGGCTTGGACGGAACAGGCGATGGAAACGAGGCCTAGCATACCGCACAACGGAGGAAACGGCCTTGTGTTCGACCGGCCACGTTCAAAACGGGATCCTGTTCATCGGGAGGGGTCTGGCGTACCGCAAACCGGAGGAAACGGACCTCCTACGGTCGAAACGGGGGTCCTGTTGATCGGGAGGGGTGTGGCGTACCGCAAAACGGAGGAAACAGACCTCCTACGGTCGAAACGGGGGTCCTGTTGATCTGGAGGGGTGTGGTGTACGCAAAATGGACGAAACGGACTTGTGTTGGAGCGCTATGGTCGAAACTGGGGGGAGGGGTGTGGCGTACCGCAAAACGGGACTCCACGAGATACTGTTCATCTCCACCGCCGACCTCCTCCAGCCTCCACGGGCTACCGTCGACCTCCTCCAGCCTCCACAGGCTCCTGTTCATCCAGCCTCCACCGCGCGCTACTCCACCGGCTACTGTTCAACCACCCCTCCACCGTCTACTGTTCATCTAGCCCTTCACCGTCTACTGTTCATCCAGCCCTCCACACCACGGTGTCCTGTTCAACCACCCCTCCACGGCCACCCCTCCACCATCTACTGTTCATCTAGCCCTCCACACCACAGGTTCCTGTTC
>NC_041387.1:299950936-299987433 GCF_002162155.2 Triticum dicoccoides | reverse complement strand
TTCAGTTAGCAGCAGTAGCGAAGGAATTGATCCATCAGGTTCAGTTAACAGCCATCGATCAATCGCTCGGGTTCAGTAACGCGTAGCCTGCAGTGCAATCACTCGGGTTTAGTTAGAGCCCAACGCCTCGCTCGGGTTCAATTAGAGCCAATGCCTCGCACACACGCGCGTACGTGTACGAGAGAAACGCGCATCGCTCCGCCCCGACCTCCCACCGTAACCGGCAACTCCCCGAAATTTTCCTCCCCCTCGCTTCTACCACGGTTTTTTCTGTCATGGACGGCTCAAAGAATGTCATGCAGCTGCGTCTCTGGCCCGCCCAAGATGAAAAGCCCATTTTCTGTCATGATTTTTTGTCATAGAAGTAGGAGCCCACCACATCTATGATGATACCGGGTTTTGTCACAATTATCGTCATAGAAGTGTCATATGTATGACAGAAATATTTTTCGTTCGGCCCAAAATGTCACGGATGTGTCTTTTTTTGTAGTGTTAAATGCCTGCCTTTGGCAGGGTCGGATCCTGCGAACGAGCATGACCTGGATCACATTGAGAAGCTTGATGTTCTTGTCCTTCATGCTTTTGATGCATGTCTAGAGTCCGGTCAGCTCCGTAGGATCTCCCCAAGACAGGCCCTTCTTTTCCCAGGAGGTGAGCCGCATGGGGGCTCTGGATCGGAACTCGGGGGCCGCTGCCCAATTGGCGCCGCGCGGCTTAGTGATATAGAACCACCCCGATTTCCATCCTTTTACGGTCTCCGCGAAGGAATCGTCCAGCCAGGTGACGTTAGGCATTTTGCCCACCATGGCCCCTCCGCACTCTGCTTGCTGGCCGCTTACAATCTTCGGCTTCACACAGAAGGTTAGCAGCCATAGGCCGAAATGAGGCCGGATGCAGAGGAAGGCCTCGCATACGACGATGAACACCGAGATGTTGAGGATGAAGTTTGGGGCTAGATCATGGAAATCTAGCCCGTAGTAGAACATGAGCCCGTGGACGAAGGGATGGAGTGGAAATCCTAGTCCACGGACGAAGTGGGCGACGAATACGACCCTCTCATGGGGTCCTGGGGTCGGAATGACCTGCCCGGTGTCCGGTAGCCGATGCGCTATGTCCGCGGCCAAGTATCCGGCTGCCCGAAGATTTGCGATGTGCTTCTCCTTGACGGTGGAAGCCACCCACTTGCCTCCTTCTCCGGACATGTTTAGCTGTGCGGAGAAGACTTGGGCTTGGGCGCTGGGGCTCGAGGGGGCAAGAGTGGGCAAAGGAGGAAGAAGGCGTGGCAAAAATGGGGAAATCCTATCCCTTTGTAGAGGCGCCGATAGCGGTGCGCCTCCCCACTTGCCCGTTGGGAATCACTTGCTTCTCAAGCGCCACAATTGATGGCGTGGTGGGATTACCAATACCCGTATTGATGAGAATCCCGTGATAAGGGGACACGATCTCTGCTTTGACAAGACGTGTCAAAGAAACCGCCTCGCAATATGCGCTGTAGCTGGTTGTGGGAAAACGGTTCGAATAATGATCCGACCGTAATAACATGTCACGTCATCAGAAAAAGTTGTCAGTAGATTGAGTTTGTGAAATATCATTCTCTTTACAGCGGTGTGTAAAGATCATTTTGTGGATCCGGACACAATTCAAGTGTTCAATAATTACTTCGGAGTATTCGGAGAGGAACCCGCCTTGCAATGCCAAAGACAATACTGCGCGCCGGACTCATCGTCATTGAAGCCTTGTTCAGGGTCTACTGAGGGAGTCCTGGATTAGGGGGTATCCGGACAACCGGACTGTGTACAACGTCCGGACTATTGAAGCGTGAAGATACAAGACTCAAGACTTCGGCCCGTGTCCGGATGGGACTCTCCTTGGCGCGAAAGGCAAGCTTGGCGATCCGGATATTGTGTTTCCTTTCTTGTAACTGACTCCATGTAAACCCTAGCCCTCTCCGGTGTCTATATAAACCAGAGAGGTTGGTCCTTAGAAGGCCGATCACAATTACAATCATACCATCATAGGCTAGCTTCTAGGGTTTAGCCTCTACGATCTCATGGTAGATCTACTCTTGTACTACCCATATCATCAATATTAATCAAGCAGGAAGTAAGGTTTTACCTCCATCGATAGGGCCCGAACCTGGGTAAACATCTGTGTCCCTTGCTTCCTATTACCATCAGCCTTGACGCACAGATCAGGACCCCCTACCCGAGATCCTCCGGTTTTGACACCGACAGAAGGGACCTCAAAGCGAAGATGAGGACGAATCTCGCCAGCCAAACAGGGTGGATAGAAGAAATTTCCACTGGAGATCAAAATAGTGAACATGATCTATGTCACTCATATCCCAAAGAGGGAGCGCAAACGCACACTCCGAGATGTCTTTGCCGTCGAGCCCATCGCCCCCAAATTCAACCCATGGTCGGCCTATCCGATCACCTTTGATCGCAGGGATCATCCGACTAGTATCCGTCCTGGGGGTTCGACTGCCTTAGTGCTCAACCCAATAATCAACGGATACCACCTCACTCGAGTTCTTATGGACGGTGGCAGCAGTCTCAATCTTATATATCAGGACACTGTCCGCAAGATGGGGATAGACCCGTCAAGAATCAAGCCAAGCATCACTACCTTTAAAGGAGTTATACCGGGCGTAGAAGCCCGCTACATGGGCTCTCTAACATTAGAGGTTGTATTCGGCTCTCCCGACAACTTTCGAAGTGAAGAACTAATCTTCGACATAGCACCGTTCTGAAGTGGCTATCATGCACTACTCGGAAGAACGGCCTTCGCCCATTTTAATGCAGTCCCGCATTATTCTTATCTAAAACTCAAATGCCTGGACCACGTGGCGTCATTACGGCCAGCGGAAATACGGAGCGCTCTCTTTGTACAGAAGAATACACGGCGGCTCTAGCAGTCAAAGCACAAAACGGCCTATTCAAGCCGAGCAGCTCATCGGTCATTAAGATCACAGACACAGCTAAACGTATCCGGCGCACACCTCAGTGTGGTAGCTCAGATAAACATGATCTCGATTAGCAGCTACGCCCCCATCGACCACCCCATAAGGAGATAACACACGTGCCACATATACACAAATATACACTCAAAATTCCTTGGGTGGCGCCGGGGGCACACTACACACAAAAAGTCCATAGTTCGGCTCGACCCTATTTAGACTCCAGAAGTTATATTTCACGGTTCATTAAAGCGAACCAGCTTTACTTACGGCCACAATAGATACTTTTACCTGGTCCCCCCCCCTTCTTACAGATAGCCGTCACACTATACCCTTCAAGGACACTTCAAAACGGAGAAAACGACGCAGACGTGCAGCAGGGCCCCGCATTAAGGTTTCTTTTTTTAGATTAAGACCCTGTGTAAACCTTTTTATCTCCTTTTGTTTTATACTTTCCTGGCATGTAAAATGTCCAAGAAAGATATTGGCATTACCTGTAAATATACGGCTCGCCGTACTAAAGTGGATATTATAGAAGCAGCTTGGTCTGTTTGTGTTTTGATACTTATGCTCTCACCACCTGTGCTCTTTCCCCATGTCAGATTGCCATATGTGCCTTGATACCAGGGTCTATTACCAGGGGCTGTATTCAGCCAGGTATACATTGAAAAGTCCGAACACCTGAGGGAGTGTTTGGCGTCACGAGTTTGGCCTTATATGCATCAGCTCTGAATCACGTCTTTGGTCAATCGTTCGGTTGCCTGGCTCTTGTGCTTACTACCTTACGTTCCGCTATATCGGCTAGGGTAGTAAAGGGAGAACTACTACGATTGTGTCCTAGTTCATCCGGATGAGCACCTCAGTAGAGAAAGCCGAAAACTGACTATCATGATGCGACAAGAGCTGGTCAACCACTCGATGACTTAGCGGAATCTTCGCGATTCCTTCCGCATTAACGAAGGAATGGTTTTTGGTCACATATGAAACGCACCGTATTTGGATAACCGCGTATGTACCAGGGGCTATATCATAGACCCACCATCAAACTTCTATGGCTAAGTGAAAGTGTTAAAGCCCTATAGTCCGATTGCCTGGTTCGCCGCATTAACACCTCCTTAATGGACCAAGACTTTGGGTGAAGAGTGATCAAATGTTTTTCCGAACACCCCAGCGTTATATGCAAAAGGGGCTGAAGCCGACGACTGGTAAACTTTTAGATTATATAAAAATGATCGCACATGAGACACCAAAACTTTTCAGGCAAAAGTATAAAAACATAGCCTTAAAACATATCATAACATTGTTTTTACAATTTCAATACACTTCACTCGAACATAATATCTTTCGAGGATTGACCCTCTATCAAGCAGGCACCTTCTAGGACATCTTCAAAGTAATGTTCTGGCATGTTAGGGTCCTTGCCTCTGGGTGGACTCTGTGCTGCAATATCGACGGCCTTCATCTTCGCCCAATACATCTTGACACGGGCAAGGGCCATCCGTGCAGCTTCTATGCATGTGGACCGCTTAACAGCGTCGATATGCGGCACCGCATCAACAAGTTTCCACACCAAACCGAAATAAATATTCGGAATTGGCTCAGTCGGCCATAGTCAGACTATGACGTCCTTCATGGTGTTCTAGACATCTTGTGGAGCTCGGCCCGCTGGGCCATCTGCTCATTCAGCAGTGGACGCTTTGGCGTGTCAAATTGCGACCAGAATAGCTTTTTTGTCGCATGTCCTTCTTGCGCGTAGAAAAACTGATTCACATCGGCAACACTCTTTAGCAGGTCCAAAAAGGTGTCTGGAGAACTCCACAGTTGATTAAGTGGGGCATACTTTGGATCCCCAAACTTAGTTTGCAATAAAAAGGGCTTACCATCCGCGATCTCCCCAGCTTGTCGGATCTCCTCTCGAGGTGCTCTAGACTCAGACCGGGCTTCCCTCGCCTCTTGTAAGGCCTTGTCAAGGTCGGCCGCTTTGGCTTTCTTATCTTTCTCAAGAATTTGGCATCGGCTAGCGACATCCTTCAGCTCAAGTGCCATAGTAGATATTCTGTCCTCGCACTGACGCCAAGCAGTCTGCTCGGCCTTTAATTCAGCGCCTACCTTTTTGGCAGCCGCATTACTCATCCTGGCTTGCTCCTTGGCCCGGGCAAGTTCAGCCCGAAGGGTTTCAACTGTGGCGGCACTATCTGCAGTTATGCATATACAAATTCTCGGTGTCACGCTCATTTCATAATGCTAGCTTGTACTGAGTGCCCCAAAGACATACCTTGCGCCTCGTTGAGCCACCTGTTAATAAGTGTGATGTCATCATCTGCTACATCAACTTTCTGCTTCAGATGTGCTACCTTTGTAGCTTGGGCAGTTGCCACGGATGTAACAGCTTGTGTTTCAATTAGTCAGATCATTTCCTGGGCATATATTTTTGATCCTCTGATCGCCTCCCTTTGGACGACAACCAGAGTCTCAGGGGCTACTATCTATACACAGGTGCAATTTGCATTTATAACATGAATAAAATTACACTACGTACCTCGAAACCTCTTAGCAGGCTCGTAAAGGCTTCATTCAATCCGCTTTTTGCGGATCGAGCCTTCTCAGCCACCATACCAATCAAGGTATAATGTTCCTCTGAGACAGATGCACGTCGCAATGTGTCCATCAATGTATGCGGCGCCTCCGGATTCAGAACAGGTTGTGCCATCTCTCGGACATTGGATAGTCCGGAACTTCCGTTGTTGGTCCCCGTCGGGGCCACACACCCTGGACCCTGGGCAGCCGAAGTGTTACCTTCAGGCCCGGTCTTCACTGCCCCTTGCACCACTCGTTGATAGGGCAAGATCCTCCGGGACGACAGCTTGATATCGTCTACGTTATCAAGCAGGGAGATCTATGGAGGCGTCTCGCTCTCCATCATCTCCGGAAGAAGATCCCCCGAAGAGGAGGACTGATGAGGAGGGCTGCGTACCGGACTGCAAACATATATTTTAAATGTTACCCTTACAGCCAGGAAAGAATGGGATATGTTTAAAAGACCCTGGTTCCCTTAAGATTCGGCTAAGGGCCTATCTTTACAGGGTGACTGCATGTCAATGTCACCCTCTGACTAGGATCCCTTCCCCCGCTTATAAGCTTCTCTCTTCAAGTCTTCGGAGGTGGTCCTCTTCTTCACATGACAAGAAGGGATGTCAGCTTGCCCTTCCCTTCCACCTTCGGAAGTGGAAGTTCCAATCTCCCTAGACAAGTTTCCTGGTGTTTCTCCAGAAAGGAGGCCACCTTGGGCCTCTTCGCTCTCCTCCTTATCTTTCCCCGTTGGCACTTGGTATGGTGCCGAAGCCATCATCCTTGTTAACACCGGATTGGCAGAGTCTTCGGGAAGTGGGGTCGAACACCTAATTCTCTCCACCTTCTTTATCCATTCCTGGCCGACTAGAGTTTTATCAGTACATTGCTATGAGGAATTTGACTAAATCGTGTTCGGGAGTTAAGTGCTTACCGGGGTATCTAGATGATTGCAGTCAAGACCAATGTCTTCTGTAGTGTCCGGCCACTATTTTCCTGCGCCAAAGAATAATTTCCACATCCCTCTAAGCATTGTGCCGAAGAAGTGCTGAAGAGTCTGTGGACCTTTCGGATTGAACTCCCACATATGGAGTGGATGTCGCTAGCACGGTAGGATCCGGCGGACTAGCATTACTTGGATTATGTTGGTAAGATTGTTGTCCTTCTCAACGAGGCTCCGAATGCGACTTTGCAATGCCTGCACTTCATCAACAGATCCCCAGTCCAACCCCTTGTCAATCCATGATGCAGGCTGTAACGGAGGGCCGGATCGAAACACAGGTGTATCCGCTCACTTTTTACCATCGGGTTCAGTAATGTAAAACCACTCCCGTTGCCACATGTCAGGAGATTCTGCGAAGGATCCTGTCGTGGTGGGTGCACGACAGATGCCATGGGATGGCTAAAGAGAGGAGGAGGCTCGAGGGCACTGGTGGGCTCCATAGGCGGGGTTGGCATGAGCGAGCGCGGGACGCAAGACAGACACAGGTTCGGGGCTCTCTGGAGAGATAACACCCCTAGTCTTGCTGACTATGGTTTGATGTGCGACTGTACAAGGTTGCTCCTAGAGCTGTATGGAGGAGGAAGGAAGGTTGGCCAAGGCTTAGGCTGCTCCTTCTCCCCGGGTGGATGTTACTGTTTGGTGGCTAGTTCCTCTATGCTTTCCTGCTTGCTTACTTCTCTACCTGCCCGTGTATGAGTGGGCTCCTGGGGGTTTTTAGGCCAACCACCTGGGGTTACAATGGTAATGTTACAAGTTGGTGGGTCCGGGTCATTGGCGTCTGGGGACCCGGGCTGGGGCCCGCTGGGGGCCAGTGGTTCGCCGGGTTCCCCTAGGTGCGGGCCCTGCGTGCCTAGTGGGACTGTGCGTCGTCTTGTCGATCGTCAGTGCGTGGCCGAGTCGAGTCGTGTACAGTGGCGCTCCGTCAGGTCACCGCTTGCTGTCGTCAGCGGTGATGACGGGGGCATTGTAGCCACGCCGGCCCTGGTCAGCGGGTAGGTGAGGGGCACTATTGCCACGTTCCGGCTGACCAGAGGAATGGGCAGGGCACTGTTGCCTTGGTCATCAGTGCCTGAAGACTCGTCCCATCGTACGACCTGGATGGAACGGGAGCTGACCGGTGGCTGGGTTGCGGAGCACGCCACAGGTGGAGCTGGCTTGTTGAGGAAGCCTTGGTCGCACCGGGTTCGGCTGTTTTGTACTAGTTGTTGAGGCCGAGTCGAGGTGCCTGGCCGGGTAGGAGAGTTTGGCTGGGTTGCAGGGTTTGGCCGGGTCGAGCGACCTGGCCAAGCGCGTGCTAGCTTGAGGGGCGACGCCAGCCCTGTTGTGTTTTGAAAAGGATCCAGGTTCCGTTTGTGATACCCTGAGACCGGTGCTCTCGTTCCTTCCAATTATTTTGTTGGTGTGGTGTGTTCAATTGTTTGTTGCCATGATCATGATGAGTGTGTTTGTCATATTTTTCCTTGTTGCATCATGTCCATCATTGGTTATATTGCATTATGGCATCCTTGTTGCCTGCTTTGTTATATGTTTCTTGATTTTTGTTGCACCTCTTGCCATATTATTGCATTGCATCATGATCATCTTGCTTGTTGTTGGATGCGAATTTTAATTGTGTATGTTGGTGTGATCTCTTTCTCTTCTTCTTCATTGCTGGTGGCATCTTCACCCTTCAAGTTAATCCATCTCCAAGCAAACCCCATCTCCTTCTTCCTTTCTTTCAAGTTTTAGCTATTTACTCGAGTGACATTTTCCTGCCTCCAATAATGTTCATTCTTTCCCTACAAATCCTGCACATTGCCTTTAACCTCTCTGACAAATGTCATCTATTTTGGAGTTGTTTTGGTTGGGTTCAAAAATGGCTCAAGTTTGAATTTAATTCAAACTTGAATTATTTTTATACCCTTAAAAAATGACCAAACCAATTTATTCAAATACTGCATAAATCCAGGACTCCATATATATCTTTAACTCTGACAATTTCCTTCCCAAAACCCCCTGGACTTTTCAATCGTGGAGGTGTCTAATTATTTTAGGCAGAATAAAAGAAAGGAAGGAATGCCTCAATCCCATCCGAAGCCAACCTGGGCCTTTCTTTCCCCGGCCCAGCCGAACCGAATGGCCACCTGCTCCCCCCTCACGGCGTCTCCTTCCTCCAGAGTACAGCAGCAGCAGCGCCGTGAGCAGAAGGCTCATGGACGTCGAGGGCAGCCATCCCGCGCCCCTATAAAGCCCCGCAGCGACCCCTAGGGTTTCCTCCTCCATCCTCTATCCCTCCTCGCGCCGCCATCTCTCTTCCTCCCCTCTGTTTTCCCTTATTTTTCCAGAACAGAGAACTGAGAGCACCACTGAGAGCTTCATCGTTGTTTTCGTGGTTTGAGGCCACCACGGTCTGATCCGTCATGTCCATCTTCTCCCTCGATGTCGTCTTCGTCGACTCCGACCACTACGGCGCCGCGACACGTCAAGATGGCGCGCCGGTATCCTCTGCTTCCCCTGCGACATGGATACCAAGCCGGAGGCCGTTCTCTGCTTGCCATCATCTCCGTCTTCTTCCTCGGGTGAACTTGTCACAGGCCGAATTCGTCGCCCCTTCTGTCCCCAAGCTCGATCGACTCCCCCGAGCCTCTCTACGTGAGCAGCCACGCTTCCCCGTACTTTTTCCCCATCAATGTCATCATCTGTCGTTGTACCTTCGCCATGCGCATGAAACAGAGCACCTTGCTCTCTGTCCGTAGCTGCGTCCACGGATCCCGCGCCATGCTCGCGTCCTTGCTAGTTCTCTTCACTCGTGCACCCATGAATCACAACCCATCCCCTGTTTCCGCACCCCCGCCGGTGCTCCGCTGCTTCAGTGGTCGCCGTTTTGCTCGCCGGCATTGTGACCCAGTCCGCTGTGCCCGACGGAGAAGAAGGCCAGTCCTTCTGCTTCAAAAGAAGCCATGACCCTTTTCACCGCTATCAAGCAGCTAGCGCAGTGGCTAGTAGCGATGCGTTCATCAGTGAGGTCTTGGGTTCAAACCCAGCTCCCTCCCTTTTCTTTTTGTTGTTATTTCAGTTTTTTCCACATGCACACTCACCCTTGCTGCATCAGCAAGTGCCGCTGCTCGTTTGCGTCCAGCCACAGCCACAGAGCAAGCCATATTCCGTTGTCAGTTTTGTCAGAGCAACGCCAGAGTATGTATCATCTTAAGCACAAGGCATTTCTTACCGTAGTTCCATTGTAGCCCATCTGGTTGACAGCGCATGCACGTATCCAAGGGATCTTGGGATCAAATCCCAGGCGCCCCTGCTTCTTTTTCATCTTGTTTTGCCAGGTTTGCTCAAACTGTTGGTTCAGTTATAGTTTGTCTGCGAATTACCTCAGTTGCACTTCTGTTGCTACTGGTTAGACTAGCAGGTTTGCACGCGGTCAAGCAGGGAACAAATCCCCATGCCAACATCTTTTGGCAACAATTTTGGTTCACCCAGATCAAGCCCTTGTTCTTCTTCACGTGCGTCTATCCCCTCTCATATCACCAACACCCCAGTGGTCTGCAGAGTATGCTGCGATTTAGCAGGTCCTAGGTTCGATTCCTAGGTGCTCCTAAGTTTTTGCCCTGTTTTTTTTCTTTCATTCCGCTGCACACACTGTTACTTGGGCCAAATCTTCCTGGGTCGCTGCAGGTTGCTGCAATCTGGCCCGTGTTTTTTTTCATCTCAGAGATTTTTCTCTATTTTCAGTGCATGCATAATTACAGGAATGCCATCATTTTAAAATGCTCATATTTAAATGTCCATGCATCCATATGAAACATGTCGTACATGCATCTTGCTCAGTTTTTCATGTTCTTTAACAATACACAACTTTCATCCCTGTTAAATATGTTTAAATTTGTTGTTTGTAATAATTTGCATAAAAGACATGTTAAAATGGTTTATTTCATAACTTAATAACCGTAGCTCCGAATTTAATAAACTTTATATGTACTTGTGGTAGAAAAATGCATATATTAACTGGATGTACTTAATTTTGCTGTTTAACAACTTTAAAATATGGTTTAGGGCCGAACAGTACCAATTTTCAAAATATGCGTATGGGGATTTTCCGGTTTTGTTGGTCGTTGTTCCGGCCCCATTTAAACTTGCCAAGATAGGTAGTTTTATTATGCTTCACCTCTTGGCATGTTAACAACATTTAACCTTGTCATGCATCATACTTTGTTGTGTATCATACCTTGTTCATGTGTGATACGACTCCAACGTATCTACTTTTCCAAACACTTTTGCCCTTGTTTTGGACTCTAACTTGCATGATTTGAATGAAACTAACCCAGATTGACGCTGTTTTCAGCAGAACTGCCATGGTGTTGTTTATTGTGCAGAAAACAAAAGTTCTCGGAATGACCTGAAAATCCATGGAGATAAGTTTTAGAAAATATAATAAATACTGGCGAAAGAATCAAGGCCAAGGGCCCCACACCGTGTCCACGAGGGTGGGGGGCGTGCCCTCCCCCTGGGCACGCCCCATGTCTCATGGGCCCCCTGACGCTCCACCAACCTCAACTCCAACTCCATATATTCCGTTTTGCGGAGAAAAAATCAGAGAGAAATTTTCATCGCGTTTTATGATACGGAGCCGTCGCCAAGCCCTAATCTCTCTCAGGTGGGCTTATCTGGAGTCCGTTCGGGGTTCCGGAGAGGGGGATTCGTCACAATCGTCATCATCAACCATCCTCCATCACCAAATTCATGATGCTCACCGTCGTGCATGAGTAATTCCATCGTAGGCTTGCTGGACGGTGATGGGTTAGATGAGATTTACCATGTAATCAAGTTAGTTTTGTTAGGGTTTGATCCCTAGTATCCACTATGTTCTGATATTGATGTTGCTATGACTTTGCTATGCTTAATGCTTGTCACTGGGGCCCGAGTGCCATGATTTCAGATCTGAACCTATTATGTTTTCATGAATATATGTGAGTTCTTGATCCTATCTTGCAAGTCTATAGTCACCTATTATGTGTTATGATCCGACAACTCCGAAGTGACGATAATCGGGATACTTCTCGGTGATGACCATAGTTTGAGGAGTTCATGTATTCACTATGTGCTTATGCTTTGTTCCAGTTCTCTATTAAAAGGAGGCCTTAATATCCCTTAGTTTCCACTAGGACCCCACTGCCACGGGAGGGTAGGACAAAAGATGTCATGCAAGTTCTTTTCCATAAGCACGTATGACTATATTCGGAATACATGCCTACATTACATTAATGAACTGGAGCTAGTTCTGTGTCACCCTATGTTATAGCTATTACATGAGGAATCGCATCCGACATAATTATCCATCACTGATCCAATGCCTACGAGCTTTTCACATCTTGTGCTTCGCTTATTTACTTTTCCGTTTCTACTGTTACATCTACTACAAAACCGCTATCTTTACTTTTGCCACTGTTACCATTACTATCATACTACTTTGCTACTAAATACTTTGCTGCAGATACTAAGTTATCCAGGTGTGGTTAAATTGACAACTCAACTGCTAATATTTAAGAATATTCTTTGGCTCCCCTTGTGTCGAATCAATAAATTTGGGTTGAATACTTTACCCTCGAAAGCTGTTGAGATCCCCTACACTTGTGGGTTATCAAGACTAATTCTTGGCACCGTTGCCGGGGAGCATAGCTCTATTCTTTGAGTCACTTGGGATTTATATCTACTGATCACTATGAGGAACTTGAAAGACGAAAGAACTAAGATTTTGCCCTCAACTACGAGGGGAGGTAAGGAACTGCCATCTAGCTCTGCACTAGATTCTCCGTCTATTATAAGTAAGCTTGCGACACCTAAACCTGCTACTGCTATGAATTCTGATATGTCGCATGTTATTGATGATGCCACTTCTGCTATGCATGATATTTATGATGAAACTACTTCTGTGCGTGATACTACTGTGCCATTAGGTGAATTTCTTGATGAACAACTTGCTAGGGTTAGAGAGAATGGAATTATTGAAGATGCTATTATTGATGATAGTGATGATGAAAGTTCTCCCCCTGATTATGAATTACCTGTTCTTCCTGAGGGCTATGTTATGAATGAGGAATCTGCTAGAGCTATCTTTGCTTGCAAAGATATATATGATCTGAAAAAGTTATTAGCTAAATGGAAGAAACAATCTCTTAATGCTAGAATGAAACCTAACCCCGCTTTTGCTACTTCACCTATCTGTGTTACTGATAAGGATTATGAATTCTCTGTTGATCCTGAAATAATTACTTTGGTTGAATCTGATCCTTTTTACGGCCTTGAATCTGAAACTGTTGTGGCACATCTTACCAAGTTGAATGATATAGCCACCATGTTTACTAATGATGAGAAGTCTCTCTATTATTACATCCTTAAGATATTTCCGTTCTCATTAAAGGGTGATGCTAAGACTTGGTTTAATTCTCTTGATCCTAGTTGTGTGCGTAGTCCCCAGGATATGATTTATTACTTCTCTGCTAAATCTTTCCCTGCTCATAAGAAACAAATTGCCTTGAGGGAAATATATAATTTTGTGCAAAATCAAAGAAGAGAGTCTCCCACAAGCTTGGGGGAAGCTTCTCCAATTACTTAATGCTTTGCCTGATCATCCTCTTAAGAAAAATGAAATACTTGATATCTTTTATAATGGACTAACCGATGCTTCCAAGGACTACTTGGAAAGTTGTGCTGGTTGTGTTTTCAGGGAAAGAACAATCGACCAAGCTGAATTACTATTGAATAATATGTTGAATAATTAAAAAAATTGGACTCTTCCTGAGCCAATTCCTGAGCCAATTGAGCCAACGCCCGAGCCTATACCTAAACCAACTCCGAAGAAGAGGGGTGTTCTATTTCTCAGTCCTGAAGATATGCAAGAGGCAAAGAAATCAATGAAAGAAAAAGGTATTAAAGCTGAAGATGTTAAGAATTTACCACCTATTGAAGAAATACATGGTCTTAATATACCGTCTGTTGAAGAAACTCATTGTCTTGATAACCCAGCATAGGTAGTAAAGGTAAATTCTCTCTATAGATATGATAAGGTTGAAATACCTTCTACTAAACTCCATAGCCCATGCTTAGATGAATTATATGACTTTATGGCTAGGCAAGAAAGTTTTAGTGCTTATGTTGGTAGAGAATTAAAGAATAATGCTTTCGAAATAGGACACTTGAGTGATTATATGGCTAGACATAAAGGAGAACTTAAACTCATTAGCAAATATGCTTCTATGGTAACCACTCAAGCTGAGCAAGTACTTAAAGCGCAAAGTGATTTGCTCGATGAATTAAATAATAAATATGACTTTGCTGTTAGAGTGGCTACTAGAACTGGTAGAATGACTCAGGAACCTTTGTATCCTGAAGGACACCCTAAGAGAATCGAGCAGGATTCTCAAAGAAATAATTTAGAGGCACCTAGTTCTTCCAAAAAGAAGAAGAAGAAAAACAATAGGACTTTGCATGCTTCTAGTGAACCTGTTATAGACACACCTGAGAATCCCAATGATATTTCTACTTCTGATGCTGAAACACAATCAGGTGATGAACATGAACCTAGTGATAATGTTAATGATAATGTTCATGTTGATGCTCAACCTAGCAAAAACAGAGGTAGAAATTGAACCTGTTGTTGATCTTGATAACCCACAATCAAAGAATCAACGTTATGATAAGAGAGACTTTGTTGCTAGGAAGCACGGTAGAGAAAGAGAACCATGGGTTCAGAAACCCATGCCCTTTCCTCCTAAACCATCCAAGACAAAGGATGATGAGGATTTTGAGCACTTTGCTGAAATGATTAGACCTATCTTCTTACGTATGCGCTTAACTGATATGCTTAAAGTAAATCCGTATGCTAAATATATGAAGGATATCATTACAAATAAAAGAAAGATACTGGAAGCTGAAATTTCCACCATGCTTGCTAATTACACTTTTAAGGGTAGAATACCAAAGAAACTTGGAGATCCAGGGGTACCAACTATACCATGCTCCATTAAAAGAAATTATGTTAAAACTGCTTTATGTGATCTTGGAGCCGGTGTTAGTGTTATGCCTCTCTCTTTATATCGTAGACTTGAATTGAATAAGTTGACACCTATTGAAATATCTTTGGAAATGGCTGATAAATCAACTGCTATACCTGTTGGTATTTGTGAGGATGTGCCTGTTGTGGTTGCAAATGTCACTATCTTAACGGACTTTGTTATTCTTGATATTCCCAAGGATGATAGTATGTCGATTATCCTTGGTAGACCCTTTTTGAATACTGCAGGGGCTGTTATTGATTGCAACAAAGGCAATGTCACTTTTCATGTTAATGGTAATGAGCATACGATACACTTTCCGAGGAAACAACCTCAAGTTCGTAGCATCAATTCTATTGGAAAAGTTCCAACTATCATTATTGGAGGTTTTGAATTTCCTCTTCCTACTGTCAAGAAAAAGTATGATATTCTTATTATTGGGGATGTTCATATCCTCATTGAGGTAACTTAGTGTTATTCGAAATTTCTCCGGTTCCATGTTATTCGAAATGAGTTTGTTAACAAGACTTGATCAACCTTGTTAGTGGATTCATTTTGATGATCATGAGATGGATGAAACTAGAAGGCACAACCTTCTGTACCCTCTTTTTACTTTCTGTTATTTAGAATAAATAAAGCAAAAATAGTATTATCTGTCTGTTTTCTGAATTATCCGTGCAATAAAAAAATATCCCAAAAATAAAAGTGCTCCAAATGCCCTACAAATTTAGTATGATTTTTTATGGAATATTTGAAGATTTTAGGCACTGAAAACACTACAGGAGGGGCAAGCACCTGGCCACAAGGGTGGAGGGCACGCCCACACCCCCTAGGTGCGCCCCCTGTCTCGTGAGCCTAGGGTGGCCCCCTCCACTTATTCCTGCACCCACACACTCCATCTTCTTTCCAAAAAAATCCCCATCCAGCTCAAGCACGAGTTCTAGCTCATTTTACTGCGATTTTCGATCTCCTTGCTCAAAGCTCCATTCACAAAACTGCTTTGGGAGATTGTTGCTTGGTATGTGATTCCTCCATTGGTCCAATAAGTTTTTGTTCTAGTGCTTTATTCATTGCAAATTTTTGCTGCATAGATGACCCTGTTCTTGAGCTTGCATGTTAAATTTATGAGGTCCCAAGTAATTCTAATGTATGATATAGGCTCTAGGCACTTGTAGGAGTAGTTGCTACCAATCTTTTTTAGTTTTATTCACTTTTATTTTGAAGTTACTAAAATTTCAGAAATTTTTCAGAAAAATAAATATGTTTAGGAGAATGTACCAAGGTGCTTCCTCAATAAAGAAAGGGCCCCATCTTTGGAGTTAATTATATTGTCACGCCGGAAGCGGTGTACAGTCATCGAGGCCAAGCATCTACTCCGGAGCCTGAGCCTGAGCCGGAACCTTCAGTGGACCCTTATCATTCATCATCTTACCAGTGGGATCCGGAGGAGATGGCGAGCCAGTGGTATCCTGATTACACCTCTCAGTACACTGGGGAGAGTAGCTGCGGTCCTTGGCAGTAAACCAACTTAGGCCAAAATCCTAAGCTTGGGGGAGTATGTATTTCTCACCGACTTTACATTTATGTTTACACACTATTCTAGTTGTTGGTGCTCATACTCTTTCATTGTATTATCCATGCTAGTTAATTTTCTTTTTCTAGCTTTCTTCTTGTGTGTTCGATAAACCTTAAGAAAAACCCAAAAAAATAGTTAGTTTAATTTCCATGCTTGTAGTAGAAATTAAAATGAAAACCCAAAAAGATTTCTCGTTCTTCTTCTTACTTGTTGGGAGCTTTCCCATGTAAATAGTTTTATTTTGTTTTCTTTCCTTTGGGGGTCGAGAGTAGAAGACCATATTGAAAATGTTTAGTGGCTCTCATATGCATGATTGTTTATTTAACTTAGATCCCATATTACTTTGTCTTTTCTCTTGAGTTGAATGCTTGCAGATTCTAGCTTAGTACAATGCACGTGCACTATTATTATACACATCGTTCGGTTGTGCAAGTGAAAGGCAATAATGACGATATATGATGGACTGGTTAAGATGAGAGAAGCTGGTATGAACTCGACCTCTTTTATTATTGTAAATATGATGAGTTCATCGTTCCTGATTTAGCTTATTATGAAGTAAACATATTTGCAGTGACATTTGGAGATTATAGTTGCTTGTGCCATGCTTGATTAGCTATGAGTTATAATGGTTTAGCTTGCGTGCCAACATGCTATTAAAATGATTATGATGTGGTATGATGGGATGGTATCCTCCTTTGAATGAATTGAGTGACTCAATTTGGCACATGTTCACGCATGTAGTTGAAACAAATCAACATAGCCTTCATGATATTTATGTTCATGGTAGATTATATCCTACTCATGCTTGTACTCGGTGTGAATTAATTTTAGTGCATGTTCATGACTGTTGTCGCTCTCTCAGTTGGTCGCTTCCCAGTCTTTTACTAGCCTTCACCTGTACTAAGCCGGAATACTGCTTGTGCATCCAAACTCCATAAACCCCAAAGTTGTTCCATATGAGTCCACCAAAGCTTCCTATATGCGGTATCTACCTGCCGTTCCAAGTAAATTTGTATGTGCCAAACTCCAAACCTTCAAATGAAATTCTGTTTTGTATGCTCGAGTAGCTCATGTTTCAACTAGGGCTGCGTGTATCTTCCATGCTAGGTGAGTTATTCCCAAGAGGAGTGGACTCCGCTCCTCATTCACGAGAAAGGGCCGGTAACCGGGATGCCCAGTCCCATGATCCAAAAGATCAAAGCAAATCAAAATAATTAAACAAAACTCCCCCATGGCTGTTGTTAGTTGGAGGCACTCGTTGTTTCGAGCAAGCCATGGATTGATGCTTGTTGGTGGTGGGGGAGTATAAACTTTTACCATTCTGTTTGGGAACCGCCTATAATGCATGTAGTATGGAAGATATCGCCATCTCATAGTTGTTGCATTGACAGTGAAAGTATGCCGCTCAAAATGTTATTCCTCTCTACTTTAAAATCGAGCTCTGGCACCTCTACAAATCCCTACTTCCCTCTGCGAAGGGCCTATCTATTTACTTTTATGTTGAGTAATCATCCTCTTATTAAAAAGCACCCGCTGGAGAGCACATTGTCATTTGCATGCATTACTATTGGTTTATATTGGGTATGACTTGACTGGATCTCTTTTACCATGAATTACAATGTTTAGTCAGTCCTTGATCTTTAAAGGTGCTCTGCATTTATGTTTTGCAGTCTCAGAAAGGGCTAGCGAGATACCATTTTGTTATATTATATTATGATTGTTTTGAGAAAGTGTTGTCATCCGAGTTTTATTATTATTGCTCGCTAGCTGATTATGCCATTGATATGAGTAATTGTGAGACCTAAGTGTTATTGTGAGTATGGTTAGTTCATAATCTTTGCTGAAAACTTGAATGCTAGCTTTACATATTTACAACAACAAGAGCAAACAAAGTTTGTAAAAGTTTTTCTTTACCACTAAAAATTTATCAACTGAATTGCTTGAGGACAAGCAAAGGTTTAAGCTTGGGGGAGTTGATACATCTCCAACATATGTACTTTTCCAAACACTTTTGCCCTTGTTTTGGACTCTAACTTGCATGATTTGAATGAAACTAACCCGGACTGACGCTGTTTTCAGCAGAACTGCCATGGTGTTGTTTATTGTGCAGAAAACAGAAGTTCTCGGAATGACTTGAAAATCCACGAAGATAAGTTTTGGAAAATATAAAAAATACTGGCAAAAGAATCAAGGCCAGGGGGCCCACACCCTGTCCACGAGGGTGGGGGGTGCGCCCTCCCCCCTGGGCACGCCCCCCTATCTCATGGGCCCCCTGACGCTCCACCAACCTCACCTCCAACTCCATATATTCTGTTTTGCGGAGAAAAAATCAGAGAGAAAGTTTCATCGCGTTTTACGATACGGAGCCGCCGCCAAGCCCTAATCTCTCTCGGGAGGGCTGGTCTGGAGTCCGTTCGGGGCTCCGGAGAGGGGGATTCGTCGCCGTCGTCATCATCAACCATCCTCCATCACCAATTTCATGATGCTCACCGCCGTGCGTGAGTAATTCCATCGTAGGCTTGCTGGACGGTGATGGGTTGGATGATATTTACCATTTAATCAAGTTAGTTTTGTTAGGGTTTGATCCCTAGTATCCACTATGTTCTGAGATTGATGTTGCTATGAGTTTGCTATGCTTAATGCTTGTCAGTAGGGCCCGAGTGCCATGATTTCAGATCTGAACCTATTATGTTTTCATGAATATATGTGAGTTCTTGATCCTATCTTGCAAGTCTATAGTCACCTATTATGTGTTATGGTCCGACAACCCCGAAGTGACAATAATCGGGATACTTCTCGGTGATGACCATAGTTTGAGGAGTTCATGTATTCACTATGTGCTAATGCTTTGTTCCGGTTCTCTATTAAAAGGAGGCCTTAATATCCCTTAGTTTCCACTAGGCACCCGCTGCCACGGGAGGGTAGGACAAAAGATGCCACGCAAGTTCTTTTCCATAAGCACGTATGACTATATTCGGAATACATGCCTACATTACATTGATGAACTGGAGCTAGTTCTGTGTCACCCTATGTTATAGCTATTACATGAGGAATCGCATCCGACGTAATTATCCATTACTGATCCAATGCCTACGAGCTTTTCACATCTTGTACTTTGCTTATTTACTTTTCCGTTGCTACTGTTACATCTACTACAAAACCACTATCTTTACTTTTGCCATTGTTACCATTACTATCATACTACTTTGCTACTAAATACTTTGCTGCAGATACTAAGTTATCCAGGTGTGGTTGAATTGACAACTCAACTGCTAATACTCAAGAATGTTCTTTGGCTCCCCTTGTGTCGAATCAATAAATTTGGGTTGAATACTCTACCCTCGAAAGCTGTTGCGATCCCCCACACTTCTGGGTTATCACTGTGTTGTTTGTTTACTATGTTGTTTGATTCTTTCCGGTTGTGCTTCTTCTCGATAGTTCCTGTTTTGTTGCGATCGTGAGGATTCGTTCAGCTATGCTTGGTTTGTCTATGCCCATTCGTCTTCTTCATGGACTCGTTCTTTTCCCTAGTGGGATTTCAGGCAAGATGACCGTTACCCTGGATCTCACTACTATCATCGCTATGCTAGTTGCTTCGTTCTATCCCTATGTTGCGCTACCTATCACTTGTTTATTAAGCCTCCCAAATTGTGATGTCAGCCTCTAACCTTTTCACCCTTCCTAGCAAACCGTTGTTTGGCTATGTTACCGCTTTTGCTCAGCCCCTCTTATAGCGTTTTTAGTTGCAGGTGAAGTTGAAGATTGATCCATGTTGGAACATGATTATGTTGGGATATAACAATATCTCTTATTATAATTAATGCATCTATATGCTTGGTAAAGGATGGAAGGCTCGGCCTTATGCCTGGTGTTTTGTTCCACTCTTGCCGCCCTAGTTTCCGTCATACCAGTGTTATGTTCCTTGATTTTGCGTCCCTAACATGGTGAGGGGTATGGGACCCTCTTGACAGTTCTCTTTGAATAAAACTCTTCCAGCAAGGCCCAACAATGGTTTTACCATTTGCCTAACATAACTAAAATTTAAATAGGGGATTTCCTCCGGACCCCTAACTTCTTAATCAACCCCCCGGGCCAGTGCTCCTCCGAGTGTTGGTCCGAAAGAGGCAGACTGTGGGGCCACCGCAGGGCAACTCGAGGTCTGGTTTTGCTCGTAGGCTGACCTATCCGTTGTGCCCTGAGAACGAGATACGTGCGGCTCCTATCGGGATTTGTCCGCACACCGGGAGGTCTTGTTGTTTTTTTAACATTGTCGAAATGTCTTGTGCACCGGGACCCCGAGTCTGATCGGATGTGCCGCGATGGAGGATTGTCTCCACGGATCGTGAGCTTATAATGGGCTAAGTAGGGACACCCCTGCAGGATTTAATCTTTCAAAAGCCATGTCCGCGGTTATGTGGCAGATGGAAATTTGTTAATATACAGTTGTAGAGAACTTGACACTTGACTTAATTAAAACACATCAACCGCGTGTGTAGCCGTGATGGTCTCTTCTCGGCGGAGTCCGGGAAGTGAACACGGCTTGGGTTATGTTTGAACGTAAGTAGTTCAGGATCACTTCTTGATCATTACTAGTTTGCGACCACTTGAGTAGATTCTCATCTTATTCTTGTATTCGCAAGTTAGCCATCATATCATACTTAGTCGCTGCTGCAACCTCACCACTATCCTTTCCTTACCCATTAAGCTTTGCTAGTGTTGATACCCATGGTAATGGGATTGCTGAGTCCTCGTGGCTCGCAGAATACTACAACAACAGTTGCAGGTACATGTAACGCGATGAGCATGACGTGAGAGCGATGCTTGCTTGTTTTGAATTCTTCTTCTACTTCGTCGTTCAGAGGATAGGTTCCTAGTCGGTAGCCTGGGCTAGCAGGGTGGATGTCATTTGAGTTTCTTTTTGTGTTTCATCCATAGTAGGATGTTGCTCTTATGATGTTGTTGTATTCATGTGGCATTGTATGCCTCTTCTATGTATCCCCAACTATTATGTAATGATACAATGTAGTGATATCCACCTTGCAAAAGCGTCACCAATATGCGCTTCTATCTTTGGTGGGACCTTCGAGTTCCTTTAGGATAGGGTCGCATATTGGGCGTGACAAGTTGGTATCAGAGCCTCGACCGACCAAAGGAGCCCCCTTGATTGTTCGTAGTTTGGCCGTTGTCGAGTCTAGAAGAAAACTATTTTCGGAGTCTAGTTATATCGGAGACTAGCAATTCTTTTTACTCCTCAGCCCCTTCGTCGCTCTGGTGAGGAATCTTGACGTAGGTGTTTTGACTACTCCTATTCCCCTTCAAATTTTTCTTTAGGATCACGGTTAGATTTCCGATCGTTGTTTCTCAGCTCTTTTCATTCGGTGCATTTCTCGTCAAGTCGATTCAATCCTCTTTGTTTTTGCAAGACAAATCCTCAGCTGTTTTCTTTTTCTCACCCACCCACCCTTTTTCTTCTCGGAGCCGGAGTCTGTAATCGAGTATTCATCCTACTCGTGCGAAGCCTTTGCATTCTTTCCTCAATTATTTCAACCAGTGTTTTCTCTTCAAGTTATTCGTCGATTCCCCCTTCCAAGTTGCCTTTGTTTTTCCCGCCCTCCCACCCTTTTTCTTCCCAGAGTCCGAGTCTCTTTCAGCCATCAATTTCATTCATGCGGAGCCTCTTCAGTCTTTCGTCAGTTGTTTCAACTGGTGAATTCTTGTCTAGTTCGTCATTCTTCATCTCTTTCTTTTCCGGTGGATTCAATTCAAGTATTCGGTGTTTGTCATATTCTTTTCCTCGGCTGAAATGTTTTCCTCTTGCTTGTTCGTCTCTTGCTATTCTATTGTCCCGAAGTGCTCAAGTTATCTCGAAGATTCGTGCTTCAATCAAGACTCGTTCGTGCTGGCACATGATTTCGATTACTTTTCGCCTTTTCCCAGGGTCTTACCTGCCTCTTATAATTATTCTAGAGACATTCCTAATTCTTTTCAAAGGGTGACGTAAGAAAGGGTTCCATCAGTCACATGCCTTCTCCAAGATTGCTTTCAAATTCTTTTCATTGCCGGTTCAACCTTTCATCTTTTCATTCTTCCAGAGTGTCTCAACATTTTTGGTGGTGTTTCTCATCGTCATTTGAAGAACGAAGAAGAGTTTCTCTTAAATCTTGCCTGTTCTCTCGAAGATTCGTGGTGCTAGCTTGATGTTATCCTCTTATTGTTTCCAATCGTGCAATTCTTTTCTTAACCATCCGGAGTATTTCAGGAGTTGTTCTTCCATTTCGATTATCTGGAGGCTTCCATTTCAGAAGATTCCGTCGTTCCAAGTTTCTAGGTTCGTTCGTTCCCATATTTACACCAGTGATTTGTTCAAGCATTCTTTAATCAGCTCGTTATCTCTTCGTTCCATTGCATCTAAATCCCCTCGAACATATTTGTTCTTCTAATTCTTTCCAGTGATTCATTCTCTTTCATCAGTCATTTTTGAATTCTTACGGTGGTTCCTTCAGCATTCCTCTCCCTTTTTTCTCATATCAATTCATTCGTTCTTTCAAATCCTACCGGTGGTTCATTGAAGACCTTCCTCAAGGTTGCGCCATATACTCCTCAATCCTTTTCCAACAAGAAGAAGTGGTATGCAAATCCATTGCTTGTCATCAATTTAATTTGATGAAGGAAAAGCATACAATAAATCTTATTCTTATTTTCTCCAAGTGATTAATCCCTTCCTTTGGTGTTTATTCTTGATGAATAAATTCTTGTTCCGAGTGTTTTCATCTTTTCTTTTCCCGGAGTTCAAAATTCCTCGGCCATTTCATCGGAACCTCCATCTAATCAAAGCAAGGCTTGCCTTATTCTTTCATCCTTCATTCTATCTAATCATACTTCTGTCACCGGAGTTCTTCATGGTGGTTCTTCATGATTTAATTCATTCTTCAAGAGTTCATCAAGAATTTTGTTGGAGGAGTTCAAGTATCTTTTCTTCTTGCATCTCAAAGTGCAATTAATTCTCCATATTCTTTTGAGGTGAAGTTTTGCATTTCTTCGTTCTTCTCAGATATTCAAGCATTTGGTTGGGGCATAATTTCATCTCAAGTTTTGAGATGTTTTTCTATAAGTCCTCAACAAGATTATTCTTTTCGTTGTTGAATTTCCAACAACTCTGTTCAATCCTTCTTTGCAAGGATGCTTTTCAAACTCAATTATGGTAGAAGTTGTCATTTTCTTCTCCGTTTTTTTTTTCATTCCATTCTTTCAGTTCTTTCGTAGGCGTTGTGTTGTTCCTCTCGTCAAGTATCGTTCCACTTGTCAAGGTCTTGTTATATTCCATCCATGTTCAACCGGAGTGCTATCTAAATTTTCTTGTTCGTATTCCTTGTCCATCTCATTTAATGGGAGTGGTTTCATTGTCTCTCGTGTCACTTGGTTCTCATCGTATTCCTTGTTTCCTCATTTTACCGGAGAGCCTCAATCTCGTTCATCTCCGTTGTACCCTTTCTTCCAAGTTTTTCAACCTCTCTAGGTTCTTTGGTTTCACTCATTTGTCCAACAAGCAACTTTGTTTTTCTATCCCTCTTCCATCTCGTTCCTAAGATCTCGGGACGAGATCTCTTGTTAGTGGGGGAGTGTTGTGATACCCCGAGATCGGTGCTCTCTTTCCTTCGAATTATTTTGTTGGTGTGGTGTGTTCAATTGTTTTTTGCCATGATCATGATGAGTGTCTTTGTCATATTTTTCCTTGTTGCATCATGTCCATCATTGGTTATATTGCATTATGCCATCCTTGTTCTTGCCATGATCATCTTGCTTTGTTATATGTTTCATGATTTTTGTTGTGCCTCTTGCCATTTTATTGCATTGCATCATGATCATCTTGATTGTTGTTGCATGTGAATTTTAATTGTGTATGTTGGTGTGATCTCTTTCTCTTCACCTTCATTGCTGTTGGCATCTTCATCCTTCAAGTAAATCCATCTCCAAGCAAACCCCATCTCCTTCTTCCTTTCTTTCAAGTTTTAGCTATTTACTCGAGTGACATTTTCCTGCCTCCAATAATGTTCATTCTTTCCCTACAAATCCTGCACATTAACTTTAACCTCTCTCACAAATGTCATCTATTTTGGAGTTGCTTTGGTTGGGTTCAAAAATGGCTCAAGTTTGAATTTAATTCAAACTTGAATTATTTTTATACCCTTAAAAAATGACCAAACCAATTTATTCAAATACTGCATAAATCCAGGATTCCATATATATCTTTAACTCTGACAGTTTCCTTCCCAAAACCCCTTGGCCTTTTCAATCTTGGAGGTGTCTTATTATTTTAGGCAGAATAAAAGAAAGGAAGGAATGCCTCAATCCCATCCGAAGCCCACCTGGGCCTTTCTTTCCCTGGCCCAGCCGAGCCGAACGGCCACCTGCTCCCTCCCTCATGGCGTCTCCTTCCTCCAGAGTACAGCAGCAGCAGCGCCGTGAGCAGAAGGCTCATGGACGTCGAAGGTAGCCGTCCCGCGCCCCTATAAAGCCCCGCAGCGACCCCTAGGGTTTCCTCCTCCATCCTCTTTCCCTCCTCGCGCCGCCATCTGTCTTCCTTCCCTCTGTTTTCTCTTCTTTTTCCAGAATAGAGAACTGAGAGCACCACCGAGAGCTTCGTCGTTGTTTGCGTCGTTTGAGGCTACCATGGTCTGACCCGTCATGTCCATCTTCTTCCCCAACATCGTCTTCGTCGACTCTGATCACTATGGCACCACGGGACGTCAAGATGGCGCGCCGGTATCCTCTGCTTCCCCAGCGACATGGGCACCATGCCATAGGCCGTTCTCTACTCGCCGTCGTCTCCGTCTTCTTCCTTGGGTGAACTTGTTGCCGGCCGAATTCGTCACCCCTTGCCTCCCCAAACTCGATCGACTCCCCCGAGCCTCTCTACTTGAGCAGCCGCGCTTCCCCGTACTTTTTCCCCGTCGATGTCATCATCTGTCGCTGTACCTTCGCCATGCACATGAAACAGAGCACCTCGCTCTCTGTCCGTAGCTGCGTCCGCGGATCCCGTGCCATGCTCACGCCTTGCTAGTTCTCTTCACTCGCGCACCCACGAATCACAACCCATCCCCTGTTTCCGCACCCCCGCCGGTGCTCCGCTGCTTTGGTGGTCGCCGTTTTGCTCGCGGCGTTGTGACCCAGTCCGCTGTGCCCGACGGAGAAGAAGGCCAGTCCTTCTGCTTCGAAAGAAGCCATGACCCTTTTCACTGCTATCAAGCAGCTAGCGCAGTGGCTAGTAGCGATGCGTTCATCCGTGAGGTCCTGGGTTCAAACCCAGTTCCCTCCCTTTTCTTTTTGTTGTTACTAGTAATGGTGCTCGTGCGTTGCAACGGGGCATACATATTTGAATGATTCAACACCATATGGCCCCCCTCGATTAATTCCCCTTTGCTTTCTATTTAGGTTTGCAAAGACTACTGAAGATGGTGTATCATTAACATGCAATGGCCAAAATTAGAGTTTTCGGGAAATAAAGTAATGCATCTAGTAGAATATATGGTCAAGATTCATAAAGAAACAACAACAAAACTATGGATATTGACTTTGTTGTTATTCTTTGTGCATATACAGAAGTCCAATCCGAGAATGATCCAACCTACAGATGGTCTAATGTGTCGATCAAGGTGTTCAGCTAGTCCATGCAGGCTTGATGCTTCACACACGAAAAGAAAAGAACTTCAACTTTGTAGGGGTTATGGCCTGGACGAAGGCACTTTTTTCCCCTGCTTCTTCTTCAGAAGTTAAAGTCTAAACCCCATTTTCTCTAGCAGCAAAGGATGACAGGTTTTCAACCACATTTGATCATCCTTTAAAAATATTTTTTTACAGAACAGGAAAACGGAAAAGATATTATGGGAACGGGGTGTTGTGTTCTATTACTGCAGGATAGTAGAACTCGGACAATGGTTTGTCATATGAATGAAAAATGGCCAAAAGATGTTTCTACGAAGAAGCCATACCATCTCTTATTGCACATCCCGCTCCTGGGTCGTAGTTATGCTCTCTTCTCTCAGCTTCATTGTCATCTTTTCAGCCTAGAAAATCCAACACTCATCAAATAATTACAAAATTGGAAGAACATGTCACTTGTGAATCACATTTGGGCACTATACTGCAAAATGTAGTTTATGCCTAGAAGAGATTGGCAGGTTACAAAAATTGCCATGTATAAAGGCATACCCAGCTTGCATGGGGGCATCATGCTCCAAGTGTTGCAGAAGTCCATGGTAAGTCTAATTGGCATGCAACATTTGAGCTACTCTGCCCTGCATGTTGCTACACTGCAATTTTGGCACGCTGGTGTCTTGTACCTGGCACTCGCAAGAAAAGAGTGATGTGATATTCTAGCGGACATATTGGACTCAATTTTTCGTTGGCAAAGGTAGGGTGTTGGTGTCGGCAACGAAGAGAAGATCCACATTTTGATAGTATAAGGACAAAACGTGTAACTTCAAAGCTAATAATACTACCTTCTCCCTCGAGACTTTGTTTAATATGCAATTCTTGCACCTGTAAACCATCATTTTGTCAACCATTAAATAAATAGCATTAACAGAGGGAGCATGTAATTCTTGCTGATGAAGTAATACTTTATTCTGCAAAAACATGCTACTTTTGTCATAAGTAAGGCAAAACCACCAAAATAATGTGACACACACACACACACATAACCTAAGTAACACTATAGAAATACTCCCTTCGTCCCAAATTACTTGTCGCTGAAATGTATGTATTTAGAATTAAAATACATCTAGATACATCCATATGTGCGACAAGTAATTCAAAACGGAGGGAGTAATTCTTAAAAGGTCAGATACACATTCTTCATGGAACCAGGGACTTTTGTCAGTTAACAAAATTAAATCTTTGGACAAACCTTTCCTAGTTGATTTGGTGCTCATCCGGAAAAAAGAAAATTGTAGCCGATGCTAGCACGGTAAGCACGCATAGCAACATCCAACAACTTCCCCTGAAATATCTATCAAATATAAATAAAACTCCAGCACGCTTCTAGTCGGTAGCAGCAACAATTTCATCATTAAAAAAAGCACAAGTCCCCATCGAGAAGCTCTCACCGCTCCTTATCCATACGCATCGCCTCACCTAGCACGGTCGCTTTGCCTCCATCCATGGCTCCATTTTCCTCCTCCTGCTACCTCATCAGTCACCACCCGCTCCTCTCCTCCTCTGCTCCATCCACCTAAACACTCGTCGCTCTTCTATTCTATCCAGCCCATGATGGCGGCTTGGCGTCGCCCCGCCCCTAGTTCACTCCTGGCCGTGCTCCACCGCAGAGCCACAACAGCCGCCCTCCCTTGCCCCTGATCTCCCGTTGGCGACCTTTCCGAGCCGACGATGCACTCCACTCCTGGAGTGCATGGTGGCCCGGCAAATACCCTGCCCCCCCGCCGGTGCCACACCAGGAGGGTGCCGGTGACCGGTGAGGGTGGTAAGGCCGGTGCCGATGCACGGCACCGAGGCGGCAAAGCCGAGTGAGGCACCGGTTGCACCGGGCACAGGCGCACAACCACCAGATATTCCACTAGCTGGCGCGCCTCCAGCCACGAGGATGGAGACCTCCCTCGATCCCCCACTCCGCACACCCGAGCCCCACCTCGCGTCGACGGGCTAGTGAGTCAACGGCGAGCAGCAGCAAAAGGACTACGCCGCACCTCACCACTCCCTTCTCTCGCCCTCCGGCATCCCATCTCCTTCCTCCGCCCTCCCTTCTCTCCCACTCATCTCGCTCTGTACCCGATGCCGTGCCTCGCGCGCCAGCTATCATGCTCCAAGCTCCCGCCGCTTTCCTTCCAGATCCGCCGCCTGCGCGCCATTTTCCACCGGATCCGATGAGATCCGGCAGGTCCTCGCCGACCGCACGACTGCAAGGCCCCCGCCGGTCTCGTCTGTGTAATTGGCGCCCAACCATTGCCCAGCGCAGCCCCGCCTCACTGCCATGGCCGCCCCTGCAAAAAACGAAACACTGCCTCAAATTAGCCATTCACACACGCACACAGAGAGGAGTGGGAGCCCCATGCACCGCGCCTCTGCTTCCTCCCCGCCGGCGACCAGCAGCATGGCCGCCACCGCCCTTTGCCATCCGCGCCAGACTGCCTCTGGTGCTGCCATCTCCGCCCCTGCCTCGCTCCACCTCTTCCCGATGCGACCAGCTTGTGGGCGGATGACGAAAGAGGCTGGGGATGGAGGCAAGTTGCGACACGTCCGCCGGCCGCCACGAAGCCTCCTTCAGCATGCTCGCCCACGAGCCCACCCGGATCTGTCGCCGCCGTGAAGGGCACCGGCCCACTGCTCTCGAAAGGAAGCGTCTGGATATAATAGAACAAAGGATCACGAGCTGAATTGTTACAAATGTGGGGCCTTTTTTGTAAAATTGAATCATTTTCCCAGATTCACTTAAACAGGGATTGCGGGTTGAATTCTTAGAAAGAGAGGGGCTTTTTTGTAAAACTGCCACGACGACGGACGACAGAAACCCAATTTTCTTTATTATTAGGTAAAGATTTCAGTTTTTTCCACATGCACACTCACCCTTGCTGCATCAGCAAGTTCCGCTGCTCGTTTGCGTCCAGCCACGACCACAGAGCAAGCCATATTCCGTTGTCAGTTTCGTCAGAGCAACGTCAGAGTATGTATCATCTTAAGCACAAGTCATTTCTTACCACAGTACCATCGTAGCCCATCTGGTTGATAGCGCATGCATGTATCCAAGGGATCTTGGGATCAAATCCCAGGCGCCCCTGCTTCTTTTTCATCTTGTTTCTGTCAGGTTCGCTTGAACTGTTGGTTCAGTTACAGTTTGTCTGCGAATTACCTCAATTGCACTTCTGTTGCTACTGGTTAGAGTAGCAGGTTTGCACGCAGGCAACCAGGGATCAAATCCCCATGCCAACATCTTTTTGCATCAATTTTGGTTCACCCAGATCAAGCCCTTGTTCTTCTTCATGTTGCGTCTATCCCCTATCATATCACCAACACCCCAGTGGTCTGCAGAGTATGCAGCGATTCAGCAGGTCCTGGTTCAATTCCCAGGTGCTCCTAATTTTGCCCTGTTTTTTTTCTTTCTTTCCGCTGCACACAACACTGTCACTTGGGCCAAATCTTCCTGGGCTGCTGCTCTTTCTTTCCTCTGCGCACACACTGTCACTTGGGCCAAATCTTCCTGGGCCGCTGCAGGTTGCTGCAATCTGGCCCGCATTTGTTTTTTTCATCTTAGAGATTTTTCTCTATTTTCAGTGCATGGATAATTACAGAAATGCCATCATTTTAAAATGTTCATATTTAAATGTCCATGCATCCATATGAAACATGTTGTACATGCATCTTGCTCAGTTTTTCATGTTCTTTAACAATACGCAACTTTCATCCCTGTTAAATATGTTTAAATTTGTTGTTTGTAATAATTTGCATAAATGACATGTTAAAATGGTTTATTTCATAACTTAATAACTGTAGCTCCGAATTTAATAAACTTTATATGTATTTGGGGTAGAAAAATGCATAGATTAACTTGATGCACTTACTTTTGCTGTATATCAACTTTAAAATATGGTTTAGGGCAGAACAGTACCAATTTTCGAAATATGCATATGGGGATTTTCCGGTTTTGTTGGTCGTTGTTCATGCCCCATTTAAACTTGCCTAGATAGGTAATTTTATTATGCTTCACCTCTTGGCATGTTAACAACATTTAACCTTGTCATGCATCATACTTGGTTGTGTATCATGCCTTGTTCATGTGTTGTTTGTTTACAATGTTGTTTGCTTCTTTCTGGTTGTGCTTCTTCTCGATAGTTCCTATTTTGTTTCGGTCGTGAGGATTCGTTCGACTACGCTTGGTTCGTCTACGCCCATTCGTCTTCTTCATGGACTCGTTCTTCTCCTTAGCGGGATTTCAGGCAATATGATCGTTACCCTGGATCTCACTACTATCGTTGCTATGCTAGTTGCTTCGTTCTATCGCTATGCTGCGCTACCTATCACTTGTTTATCAAGCCTCCCAAATTGCCATGTCAGCCTCTAACTTTTTCACCCTTCCTAGCAAACCGTTGTTTGGCTATGTTACTACTTTTGCTCAGCCTCTCTTATAGTGTTGTTAGTTGCAGGTGAAGTTGAAGATTGTTCCATGTTGGAACATGATTATGTTGGGATATCACAATATCTCTTATTCTAAATAATGCATCTATATACTTGGTAAAGGATGGAAGGCTCGGCCTTATGCTTGGTGTTTTGTTCCACTCTTGCTGTCCTAGTTTCCGTCATACCGGTGTTATGTTCCTTGATTTTGCGTCCCTAACACGGTGAGGGGTATGGGACCCTCTTGACAGTTTGCTTTGAATAAAACTCTTCCAGCAAGGCCCAACATTGGTTTCACCATTTTCCTAACATAACTAAAATTTAAATTGGGGATTTTCTCCGGACCCCTAGTTTCTTAATCAACCCCCCCCCCCCGGGCCAGTGCTCCTCCGAGTGTTGGTCCGAAATGGGCAGACTGCAGGGCCACCGCGGGGCAACTCGAGGTCTGGTTTTGCTCGTAGGATGACCTATCTGTTGTGCCCTGAGACAACATACGTGCGGCTCCTATCGGGATTTGTCGGCCCACCGGGAGGTCTTGCTGGTTTTGTTTTAACATTGTCGAAATGTCTTATGCACCGGGACCCCGAGTCTGATCGGATGTCCCGCGATGGAGGATTGTCTCCGTGGTTCGTGATCTTATAATGGGCTAAGTTGGGACACCCCTACAGGGTTTAAACTTTCGAAAGCCGTGCCCGCGGTTATGTGGCAGATGGGAATTTGTTAATATTTTGTTGTAGAGAACTTGACACTTGACTTAATTAAAACGCATCAACCGCGTGTGTAGCTGTGACGGTCTCTTCTCGGCGGAGTCCGGGAAGTGAACACTGCTTGGGTTATGTTTGAACGTAAGTAGTTCAGGATCACTTCTTGATCATTACTAGTTTGCGACCGTTTGTGTAACTTCTCATCTTATTCTTGTATTTGTAAGTTAGCCACCATATCATGCTTAGTCGCTGCTGCAACCTCACCACTATCCTTTCCTTATCCATTAAGCTTTGCTAGTCTTGATACCCATGGTAATGGGATTGCTGAGTCCTTGTGTCTCACAGATTACTACAACAACAGTTGCAGGTACAGGTAACGGTGATGATCATGAGGCGAGAGTGATGCTTGCTTGTTTTGAGTTCTTCTTCTGCTTCGTTGTTCAGGCGATAGGTTCCTAGTCGGTAGCCTAGGCTAGCAGGGTGGATGTCGTTTGAGTTTCTATTTGTGTTTCATCCGTAGTCGGATGTTGCTCTTGTGTATGATGTTGTTGTATTCATGTGGCATTGTATGCCTCTTCTATGTATCCCCAACTATTATGTAATGATACGATGTAATGATACCCACCTTGCAAAAGCATCTCCAATATGCGCTTCTATCCTTGGTGGGACCTTCGAGTTCCTTTAGGATAGAGTCGCATATTGGGCGTGACACCGCTGCCTGCCTGGGGTTCATCCCCCCGACAGTAGTCCCCGAAGCTGTGAAGGTCCGCCGTGTTCGGATGAGTGGGACTTCACAACTTCCCCCTTAAGCAAGGGGGATTTTGCGAGTGCTGGGTCCGGCAATACCTACTGTGTGCCGGTTTTTTCGGAAACCGGATCGCGGCATCCCGGCGGTGGCGGGAACTGAGGAGTCCATCGAATCTTGGGGCAATCCCTCTGGCTTTGCGCGGGCGCCACGTGGTGCCCGGAAGTCGGAGGGGCCTGACAGGCCACGCGCGTGACGGGACTGGGCGACGGGCTGGGGGCCGCCACCATGCGCCCTTGGCCCGCACGTGCGGATTTATTGCGGTGTCTGGGGGCCGGCTGCTCTTCCCTGGGCAGTTATTACGTGCATACGTGTGAACGTATTGCGGGGTAGTGGGAAAGGCGAGCGCAGACGATCCCACTCCCCGAAGTTCAAACGGGGGGCTATAAATTGGGGGCAAGGGGGGCGGCGGACATTATTCTCGCTCGCGCCCTCCTGCCCCTTCGCTCTTGCTCTACTTCTTGCGACCGCCGCACTACGACGCTCGTTGCTTCGAGTAGAACCTCGCCGGCGTCCATCTTCTTTCTTCCTCTTTTACCTTCATCGATGGCACTGCTGTCGGGCTCTTTGATGGGCTGGAACGTCACCGTCGAGGACATCGCCCATCTTCGCGCGTCCGGCGCTTGGCGCAGGAGTCGGATGATGCCGTCCACCTATTGCGTGTCGAGCAGAGGCCACAGCCCCAGGGGATGGAGCGCGTGGTCTTCCTTACGCATTTCGAGCGCGGATTTGGGTTGCCGACGAGCACCTTCTTCCGCACGTCCCTGGAGTTCTTTGGGCTCCGGCCTCACCATCTCGGTGCCAGCGCCGTCGTCCAGCTTTCGGGCTTCGTCACCCTTTGCGAGGGCTATCTCGGGGTCGAGCCTACGATCGACCTCTGGGCACGCTTCTTCTCCCTGAAGCAGTAGGGACCAATGGCCGGAGAGTTCGCCGACTGCTGTGCCGCTCTCATCTCGAAGCGGTCGGGGGCGGACTGCCCCCAGATTCCTTTGGAGGATTCTGCCAAGAAATGGCAGAACTCCTTCTTCTATGTCCGCAACTTGGGTCCGGACTGCATCAATCTTTCGGCCTTCATCATCGCGCCACCGCGGGCGAATATGAACTGGGGCTACTCCCCCAGGCGCCCGTCGCAGGAGATTCTCAATCTCTGCAAGCGGGTGGCAGTGATGAGGACGCGGGAGGGGCTCATCGGCAACGACCTCATCGCCACGTTCATTATGCGCCGGGTTCTCCCGCTACAGAGGCGCTCCTGCCTCATCTGCGAGATGGCCGGTCTTCAAGACCCCAATCGCATGGGGACGGCGCGCCTGTCGGTGGAGCAGATCGCGCGTCGAGTGAACGATATCTCCAAGGCTAACCTTGGGGAGGACTGGTGGTTCGGCAAGGTGCCATACAGCGAGTCGAATCCGGCGCCACTGGTGAGTGTTTGGTCTCCTTACTTTGCTGCTGCGCATCTCCTTGTTCGCCCTGACGTGACGCGGGAGGTGCTTCTGAATGCCATCCGGCATCCTTACGCCCGGGCTCCGTCGCAGGTGGTGTGGGTGGTGTCGGAGGATCCCGCAGACCATGGCGGGGAGGAGGAGGCCGAGGTCGACACCGACGCTGGGCGTCGCGCAGGTAACTCTTGTCTTTTTTCCTTTGTGTTTCTCGAGCTGTCGATCGTGACACAGCGTGGGAGATGCTGACGCCAGTTGCTGGTTTAGTGGCACTGGGCGGGGGAGGCGGCAACGTGGGCGGAGCCGGGTCGTCGCGTGGTGCGGCGCCGAGCCTCCTGCACGGGAAGGACAGCGTTGTGCCGCGGCCCCGGGCCCTGAAGTGCATGACGGACATGGCCGGGAGCGGGAGGCCATTCAAGAGGAAGCGTGCCGCCGGGCATGGGAGGCCAGCCCCCGTCCCGGTCCTAACAGGGTAAGTTTCTTCTCCTGTACGCATCCGAACGGGCGAGCTGGCTTTGCTTTTGCTCATTCTGTCTTCTTCTTTAGGTCGCCGATCACGCTGGTGAGGCCGGCGGCGGATGCCGCGACCGCTGAGGAGGCCATGTTTCGTAGGAGCCGGTCCGACCCCGTCGACCAGGTCGAGGAGGAGGAGCGAGCCGACCCGGACCTCGGCCAGGACCTGACCGACGCCGAGGGCCTGGCCTGGCGGGACAGTAGCAGGGCCGAGGCGGAGTTGGAGGCGGCGTCGGTCCAGGCTTGGACCGATGCTACGGCAGCAGCGCGAGCCAGCGAGGAGCCGGCATGGCGCGGGATGCCGGAGGGTTCGGTGGTGGCGGCAACGGTCTTCGAGCTGTCGTCGGTGAGGGAGCATGGCCGTGGAGGCCGGGCTAAGGTGGTGATCCTCGACCAGGAGATCGTGGAGGTGGAGGACGACACCCCGCCGCGGGTCGACGCTGTCGAGCGGGCAGGGGCCGATGGAGGCGGCTGTGGCGCCGTCTTGGGGGAGCCGCCACGAGCGGTGGCGCGAGGGACGCCGCCGGTGTTGGAGGAGGCGCCGCGGGCGGAGGTGCCGCAGGCCACCCCGGCAGCTGGGCCGGAGGTGGTGCAGCAGGCTGGTCCGGCGTCTAGACCGGTGGCGGTGACGCAGGGCGTCCCGACGTCCGAGTCGTCGACGGCGTCGGCGGGGGCATCGGCGGAGGTGCTGGCCGCGTCAGGATGACCAGTGGGGAGCACGCTCTGGTGCCCCGGCAGGGAGGGCGTCGGGCCGCTGTGCCGCAGCCGGCGCGGAGCGGGGGCACCGTGGCCTTCGGACCTCAGACCCAGGAGGAGGCGGCGATGGACGCCGTCAGCCGCCGTCTGCGTGGTTGGACGGACCGACTCGAGGCCTTCGCCCAGGCCGAGGTGGAGCGGATGCGGGACCTGGAGCGTGTCGTGCTGGTAAGCTTCTTTTGCAACTTCTTCTTTGTGGGGGCGCGCCAGCGCACCCATTGGGTGTAGCCCCCGAGGTTCGGGCCAACTATGTAGTAGTTGGGTTGAATCTTTAGAATGCCGTCCTTGTTCTGATTACTGCTTTCTTCAGCAACTCGACGCCTACCAGATCGGCACCTTCAACCGCCTCCTAGGCAAATACCGGGAGCTCAAGGAGCAGCTCACAGCCAAGGAGGAGGAGCTCCGCGTTGCCGCAGGTATCTTCATGCTCTTTTATAGTGAGGACGCGCTAGCGCACCCACTGGGTGTACCCCCGAGATTCGGGCCAACTATGTAACAGTTGGGCCAAATCTTAAGTCTTGCTTTTTCCTTTCTTGAATCTTCCTTTTTCTAGGCGAGGTGTTGTCCCGGCAGACCCGACTGCTTCGGGCTGGTCATCACTATGACCGGCTTGTTGCCGACACCGGTCGCCTTGGCGCCGAGGTGCCGCAGGCGAGGGCGGAGGCGGCAGCGGTCTATCGATCACTTGATGAGGCCAACCAGCTGCGGGAGCAACTGGCGGGCTATAAGAGGCGCCTTGAGGCCGAGGTGGAGCTCCTTAAGGCGGAGGCCGCCAAGGTGGTGGAGGCGCAGCAGGCCCTGGTCGAGGCAGACCAGCGGCGCGGCAGGCTAGCCGACGACAAGGGCCGGCTCCAAGCCGAGGTGGAGCGCCTGAGGGAGCAGGCTGCCACGGCAGAGGGGGCCCATCAGGATGAGGCCTGTCATCGCGAGGCGGCCGAGAAGGCGACCGACGACAAGGACGCCGAGTTGAAGGCGGCCCTTGCCAAGGTGGCCGACCTGGAGAAGGCGCTCCAGGAGCGTGACCGCATCATTGATCGGGAGCGGCACGGTACGTTGCTCGAAGCGTAGCACCTGGAAGATTCCTTCTGCTGTAAGTGCTTTCCTTGTGTTCTACCGGGTTGGGATCCGGCTTTTTGTCCTTGTTGTCCTTTTTCTTGACATGCTTCGCTTTCTAGCAGGGGCCTTCCCCGAGAGACATTGGCTGGCGGAGGAAGCCGTCCGCTTTCAACGCGACCCGACGGGAGTCGTCCGATCCGAGACGGACCCGCAGGTGGCGTGGACCTTCCGGAAAGCATGACCGCCGCCGAGGCCCTCCTGTGGGTCCTGGGGGAGCAGATGGGGCGGCTGTCCCAGGCCGGCACGGCGATGACGACGACCCTCTGATCGGGCTTCGTCGAGCCGAATAGCTTCACGCGGCTGGCGCGCTGGCTGGAGATGGGGCCGGACCGGCTTCACGAGTGACGTATCTACACCGCTTGTGCCGGTGCTAAGATGGCGCTCTGGTTCATGCTGTCTTGGCATCCAGATCTGCAGCTGGACGCCCTGATGGGCCAGCGGGCCAGCTCGGAGCAGTTGTTGCAGGAGCAAGTCGGTCGGATTGCCTCCCGAGCCAGCTACATCACCGAGTTCGCCTTCCATGACGAGTTCCACCCCGAGCTGGCGGAGGACGGCGGGGTCGTGGCCGGCGACGATGACGGCCTGCTTCTCCATGACCCGGAGGGGAGCTCCGAGGAGACATGCGTCTATCGCGACGGGGGTGCCGAGGAGGACACCGGTACCTCACTGGACCCGGAGGCCGCCAGGGGAGAGCCGTCGACGTCACGACGCAGCACTGGAGATGCCTAAGATATCTTAGTAGTATTTGTTAGGTAGCAGGTCCACCCACCCACTGGGGGTTCTGGGTGTAATGAACTCGGGCCAAGGGCCTTTAAATATTTGTGTGTACATGTCGCGAATGTTTCTACTCTTGCTTTTCGTTTTTTCGACCGATTTCCTGTGCTTTTCCTTTCTCAAA
>NC_041387.1:299926734-299950709 GCF_002162155.2 Triticum dicoccoides | reverse complement strand
GAGTCAGATGGCCGAGGTTCTGGTCCGTGACAAGGAATTCGGTTCTTCAAGAGGAGGGCGCAGTACTTTGAGTTTTTCAAAATGTTGAGCGCGAGCGAAACACCCACTGGGCCGGCTGGCGGCAACCCAGTGGAGCCGGTTCATGAGCAGTCGGTCGTGCGGCTATTTACTCTTATTTTCTGAGCGATGGGTCGGGTTCGTCGACCTGACAGCATTTGACTTGGTGTTTGAAGCGTAAAGGAGTTCTGGTCCGTTGTACTTGCCAGCCGACAGCCGAAGCCGGGTCTGTGGCTTAGGGCGAAGTGGGGGATCGCGACGTCCTTAGTACATCAGGAATCACCAAGTGAGGCGGCGGGGTGGCGATCAAGCCGGCCAGCCCCCGAGCCCCTGGGTCGAGCGAGTCAGACCGGTGGCCGGGTTCAGGAGCATAGTGATGCAGAAAAAAGTTGGGACATAGTAAGTTGGTCGACAAAAGGCAGCCCCCGAGTCTCGTTCGGAGACCCCATAGTTTCATGTGTTTACAAAAGGCGGTAATACATACACTCGTGCGGCTAACTGTAAAACGGGCAGAGGAGTTTCGTGTTCCACGGCCTGGTCGTTTCTTCATCGGCGGTGTCTCTCTTGCGCTTGTTGGACTTGCGTGCGTCGATGAGGTAGTTGGCGTTGCGGTCGTCCAAGGCCCTGCTCACGATGAATGGGCCCTCCCATGGAGGGGACAACTTGTGCTGTCCGGCTTGCTCTTGGCCGAGTCGGAGGACGAGGTCGCCCTCGAGGAATGCGAGGAGCTTGACCTTCTTGCTGTGGTAGTGCCCGAGGCCTTGCTGGTAGATGGCCTAACAGCTGAGCGCCAGGAGGCGGGCTTCTTCGAGTAGGTCGACGCCGTCTTGGCGGGCTTCTTTGGCTTCAGCTTCGGTGTACATTATGACACGCGGCGAGTCAAACTCGACGTCAGTCGGGATGACGGCTTTGGCTCCATAGATGAAGAAGAACAGGGTGAACCCGGTCGACCGATTCAGCGTGGTTCGGAGACTCGAGAGAATGGACGGCAACTCATCGAGCCAGCTGCCGGGTGAGCGGATGAGTGGCTCAACGAGTCGCGGCTTGATGCCGGACAGGATGAGTCCGTTGGCCCGCTCGACCTGCCCGTTGGACTGCGGGTGTGCAATGGAGGCCGGGTCAAGGCGGATGCTAGAGACGGAGCAGTATTGCTCGAGCGCGCCCTTGGCGAAGTTGGTGCTGTTGTCCGTGATGATGTTGTTCGGCATGCCATAGCGAACCGCTATGTCTTTGATGAACTGGACGATTGTTGGCCCGTCCAGTTTCTTGATTGCCCGTGCTTCGATCCACTAGGTGAACTTGTCCACCTCCACCAGTAGATGCGTCATGCCACCTCTGGCGGTTTTGAAGGGTCCCACCATGTCGAGTCCCCAGACCGCGAAGGGCCAGGTGATCGAAATGGTGCGGAGTGCTGACCCCGGCTGGTGGCTGTGCTTGCTGAAGCGCTGGCACCCCTCACACTTGAGAACGAGGAACTCGGCGTCTTGGAGGGGTGTGGGCTAGTAGAAACCGTGGCGGAAAGCCTTGGCCAGCAGGGATCGTGACGCAGCGTGGTGCCCGCATTCGCCCTGGTGTATGTTGAGGGGGATGTCGACGCCCTGCTCCTGCTCAACGCAGCGCTGGAAGACGCCGGTGGAGCTGCGCTTGACGAGCTTGTTGTTGATGATGCTGTAGGTGGACACCCGGCCCTGCACTTGCCGGGCTTCGGTCTCATCCATGGGGAGAACCCCATTCTCCAGGAATTCTGATATTGGCAGGGCCCAAGACGGAGCCGTTACTATGACGAAGACGTCCACCGGGGCGGGTTCCGAGTTGGCAGCCCCCGAGCCGGGTTGAGCAGCCCTCGGGTCGGGGTTGGCGACGGCCGGGTCTGGGGTGATGGTGGTCGGGGTGAGTTGAGCAGCCCTAGGGCCGGGTTCGGTTGTCCCCAAGCCGGGTTTAACAGCCCCCGGGCCGGCTTGAGATGTGGCGGGTCGTATGGAACATGGATGAACTCGGAGTCCGGCGACGGCTTGACGGATGGCTTGTGTAGGTGCTCGAGGGAGACGCCGGACGGGATGGACTGCCGGGACGAGGCGGTCTTGGCGAGTGTGTCAGCCGCTTCGTTCTTCGCGCGCAGGACGTGGAGGAAGTCGCAGCCCTCGAAGTACCCGGACAGGTTCTGGACTAGGAAGCGGTAGCTTGCCATGTTGGAGTCGCGGGCGTCCCACTCGCCGGAGCACTGCTGCACCACCAGGTCCGAGTCGCTTGGAAAGCCGGAGGCCGTGCACAAGGCTTCGTACTCGGCGACGTTGTTGGAGGCGGCGAAGTGGATCTGGAGTGCGTAGCGGAGTCAGTCTCCCTTTGGGGACGACAACACGATGCCGACCCCTAGGCCGAGTCGCATCTTGGACCCGTCGAAATGCATGCGCCAGTGCATCAAGTCGGGAGGCGGCGGTAGGTACTGGTTCTCGGTCCAGTCGACGAGGAAGTCGGCCAGGGCCTGAGACTTGATCATGGTGCGGGGCTCATAGAGGATGGTGTGGCCGGCCAGTTGGAGTGCCCACTTGGCGACCCGGCCGGAGGCATCCCGGCACCCAATGATTTCTCCGATGGGAGCCATGCTGACCACAGTGATGACGTGCTCTTGGAAGTACTACTTCATCTTCTTGGCGGTAAAGTACATGCCGTAACACATCTTCTGGTAGTGTGGGTAGTTCTGCTTGGAGTTGGAGAGCACCTCGCTCAAATAGTAGACCGGGCGCTGGACAGCTTGGATCTTGCCCTTCTCTGGTCGCTCGACCACCAGCACCGTGCTGACCGCTCGTGAGGTCGCGGCTATGTAGAGCAACATCGACTCCTTGTCAGCCGGCGTGGCCAGGACTGGTTCGGTGGAGAGCATGCGCTTGAGGTCTTAGAAAGCCTCGTCTGCCTAGTCATTCCATAGGAACGACTTCGTCTTCTTCATCAGCTGGTGCAGGGGTAGCGCCCTCTTGCCCAGCCGGCTTAGAAACTGGCTGACCGAGGCCAAGCAGCCGGTGAACTTCTAGACATCACACAGCCGAGCCGGCTTGCGCATGCGCTTGATGGTCTTGATCTTCTCCGAGTTCGGCTCAATGCCGCGTTCCGAGATGAGGAAGCCGAGTAGCTTTCCGGCTGGGACGCCGAAAACACATTTTTCCGGGTTAAGCTTGACCTTGTATTTGTGGAGGTTGGCGAATGTTTCCTTCAAGTCGTCTAGGAGCGTGAGGTGCTGCTTGGTCTTCACCATGATGTCGTCCATGTAAACGTGGATATTGCGACCGAGTTGCGGCAGCAGGCATTTCGGCATGCAGCGTTGGAAGGTGGAGCCGGCATTGTTCAAGACGAATGGCATGGTGATGTAGCAATATGCCCCAAAGGGCGTGATGAAGGATGTTTTCAGGGCGTCGACCTGGTCTAGCTTGATCTAGTGGTAGCCGGAGTAAGCGTCCAGGAAGAATAGGAGCTCGCACCTAGCGGTCGAGTCGATGACTTGGTCGATCCGTGGGAGGGCGAACGGATCCTTGGGATAGACCTTGTTGAGGTTGGTGTATGCGATACACATGCGCCAGGTCTTGTTCTTCTTCAGGATGAGGACTGGATTGGCCAGCCACTCGGGGTGAAACACTTCCATGATGAAGCTGGCTGCCAAAAGCTTGGTGACCTCTTCACCGATGGTTCTTCTATTCTCTTCGGGAAAACGTCGCAGGGGTTGACGGACAGGCTTGGCGTCCTTGCGGACGTGGAGTTTGTGCTCGGGATACCCGGCATGTCCTTGGGGGTCCATGCGAAGATATCCCGATTCTCATGGAGGAAGTCGACGAGCTCGCCTTCCTATTTGCTGTCGACGCGGGCGCCTACGCCAACGTACTTGCTGCAGCTGGGATCCTCCGGGTTCAGCTTTACTTTCTTGGTCTCCTTGGAGGGCTTGAAGGAGGCCTCGTCGGCCGGGTCCTTGGTCAGGATCGAGGCGGCTACGGCCTCGCCCGCCATGGCGACGATCCGGTCGAGCTGACACCGCTCCTTGGCAATGACCAGCCACTCGGCCAGCTTGGCGTCGTCTTGGGCGCGCTCCAGGGACTTGCGGTAGTCGCCGGTAATGGTGATGAGGCCCTTCGGACCCAACATCTTCATCTTCTGATACGTGTAGTGGGGGACCGCCATGAATTTGGCGAGCACGAGTCGGCCCAGCAACACGTTGTACGCACTGGACAGTTCAACCACCTTGAACTAGATCGGTTCGTGCCAGAAATGGTTGCTGTCACCGAACAGGACGTCGAGCCGGACCCGGGGAATGGGAGAGCAGGAGAGGTCGGGTACGATGCCATGGAAGATCGGACGGGTCGGTTCCAGGTCCTCGGCCTTGAGGTCGAGTTTGGTCATTGTGTCGCGGTAGAGGATGTTGATGCTGCTACCGCCATCGATGAGGACTCGGGAGAACTTGCACGTGCGCCGTGCGATGATGGTGGGGTTGAGGACGAGGGTGTAGCCACCCAGATTCGGCATGACTGCTGGGTGGTCCTCCCGCGTCTAGGTGACCGGGTGGTCCGACCAGTGTATGAACTCTGGTTTGGCCGGGATGACGGTGTTCACCTCCTGCCGAAGGAGGCGCTCGCTGCGCTTGTCGTCGCCGAGGCTGGTGAAGATGATGTAGGCCACGTTCTGGTTTGGGTAGGCGTCGTCGCGCATTGCTCCGCCGGCTGGAGGCGGCGGTGGAGGCGGAGGCGGCTGCCCTGCGCCTAGAGCCGGAGCCGGAGGAGGCAGGACGTCGCCCCTCATGATGCGCTTGGTGATGCCGCACTGCCGAAGCGTGTGCGTGGACGGCCTTGCGCCGCTGTGGTGCTTGCAGGGGGCGTCGAGCATCTCTTCGAAGCTCATGGCGAGTTGCCATGCCGTCTTGCCGGTCTGCCGACGCTTGGCTGCCGGGTCCGCCACAGGCTCGGTGGCCGCGACGAGCCGGTTGTCGTAGCGCTGCGCTGGCTGGTCGACCTTGTGCTTGTTGTTCTGGTGATGCTGCTGCCGGCTACTTTCACCGGTCGGCTTCGGAGGGGGAACCGTCTTTGCCTTGCTGGCTTCATCCAGTGTCACCTGTATCTTGATGGCAGAGTCAGTGTTGGCGTATTTGTCCGTCGTCACCATGAGCGCGGCCATGTGGTGGCCGTCTCGGAGCGTAAGAGCTTATGCTTGAGGAGGGTGCCGTCTCGGCACCCGTTGACAAAGTACTGGATTGCTTGGACTTCATGGACGCCCTCGCAGCTGTTCCGGAGCTTGGTCCAACGTGCGAGGTACTCGCGACCGGTCTCCGTAGGCCCTTGCATGCACATGGCGAGCTGGCTAGAGCGGCCGGGTTGCTTGTAGGTCCACGTGAACTTGTGGACGAAGGCTTGCTCGAAATCGACCCACGTGTTGACGCCGCCCATCGACAAGCTGTTCAACCAGGTGCGGGACGACCCTTGGAGCATGAGGGGTGTGTAGCGCATGGTGAGTCGATGATTGGCACCGGTGATGCCAATTGCGGTGGTGTAGTCAGTGTGGCAATCTTCTGGCTTCACGGTCCCGTTGTACTTGGCGGTGTCGCGGGGAAGCATGAACCCTTTTGGAAAGGGCTCTTCCCGGATGCGTGGGCCAAAGCACGCGGGCCTGATAGCGTCGCTTTCCTCCACCTCCAGGGAGTGAGCGAGCAGGTCGAGGCGGTGGCGAGCATCAGCGTCGTTGATGGCGCGCGGGCCGAGTCGACTGGCAGCCAGGCCATGGGGGGCTGGGTCGGTTGGAGCCGGACCCAGCCATGCTAGCCGGGTACACGCTGGATCTTTGGTATGGGCTCGTCGCCCAAACCGCCGGCGGCTCTGGCGGTCGGGTCGCGCCGAGTCCAGGCTAGGCCGGAGTGCGCCTCGCCGGGTGGCGAGGATGCTGTGTGCTGAAGTTCGCCGGGTCCGCCGACGTGGGCGGAGCCGGATCCCGCCGGCTTGGCAAGCTGGTTGAGGCGGTCTTGATGCGCGTTGGCTGCGTTGAGGAGGTCATGCATCCGCCCGATGCGCTCCTTCAGTTCTTCACCAGTGAGCTGATCTAGGTTGACTGCGGCTGCCTGGGCAGCGCACATGTTCTTCCATGGGGTCTCGTAGACGGTCGGGATGGCACCGAGGGCCCGGCCGATTGCCCCTCCCCGGGCGCGAACGTCGGCGACCCAGCTCGGCTCGGCCACGGCGGGCATGAATCCGTAGGTGGCGTTGCGCTCCAGCAGAGCGGAATCCAGGTGATGCTGGGTGGCGGCGAGCATCTCGGACAGTTCCAGCTTCTGCTGGCACCTTTCCTCGAGCTGGGCTCGGGCCTCAGCGACGTTGGTGGCGTCGACGTCGGTGCCGATGGGGACGCGGATGCTCTGCATCGCAGTGCACAACGGATTGGATGGCTCGGTCCGTTCCACTGCGGCCCTGGCTTTGGCAGCCTTCCTTGTCTTGCTCGATGAGGAGGAGGCGCCGTCGCCGGTGACAAAGACCTCCACGGGGACGTCCATTTCCCCGGCAGAAATGCCACCACCGAGGGATAGGGGGAAGTCAGAGTAGCTGAGTACCTCGTTGGGGTACTCGTTGGCCGTGGGTGCATTAGAGATGCGCAGTGCGCGAAGGAGGCGGCGAGTGCGTCGACGACGTCGTCCGCCAGCATGACGGACTCGTCGGAGTAGGAGAAGGGCCCCGTCTGAAGCATGCTCCCGGCCAGCTCCTCGAGCTGCCCCACGGTGGGTGCCAACTGCCGTCGTGGGTGCACGGCAGATGCCATGGGATGGCTAAAGAGAGGAGGAGGTTCAAGGGCACTGGTGGGCTCCAGAGTCGTGGTTGGCATGAGCGAGCACGATACGAAAGACATACCCAGGTTCGGGGATCTTTGGAGAGATAACACCCCTGGTCCTGCCAAGTGTAGTTTGATGTGCGATAGTACAGGGTTGCTCCTAGAGCTGTATGGAGGAGGAAGGAAGGCTGGCCAAGGCTTAGGCTGCTCCTTCTCCCCGGGTGGATGTTACTGTTTGGTGGCTAGTTCCTCTATGCTTTCCTGCTTGCTTACTTCTCTACCTGCCCATGTATGCGTGGGCTCCTGGGGTGTTTTATAGGCCAACCTCCCAGTGTTACAATGGCAATGTTACAAGTTGGTGGGTCTAGGTCGTCAGTGTCTGGTGGCCCGAGCTGGGGCCCGCTGGGGGCCTCTGGTTCGCTGGGTTCCGGCCCTGCGTGCCTAGGGGGACTGTGCATCGTCTTGTCGATCGTCAGTGCGTGGCCGAGTCGAGTCGTGTACAGTGGCGCTCCGTCAGGTCACCGCTTGCTGTCATCAGCGGTGATGACGGGGGCACTCTAGCCACGCCGGCCCTGGTCAGCGGGTCAGTGAGGGGCACTGTTGCCACGTTCCAGCTGACCATAGGCATGGGCGGGGCACTGTTGCCTTGGTCATCAGTGGCTGATGACTCGTCCCATCGTACGCCCTAGATGAGACGGGAGCTGGCCTGTGGCTGGGTTGCGGAGCACACCACAGGTGGAGCTGGCTTGTTGAGGAAGCCTTGGTCGTGCTGGGTTCGGCTGTTTTCTACTAGTTGTTGAGGCCCAGTTGAGGTGCCTGGCCGGGTCAGAGAGTTTGGCCGGGTTGCGGGGTTTGGTCGGGTCGAGCGACCCAGCCAAGCGCGTGCCGGCTTGAGGGGCGATGCCGGCCCCGTTGTTTTTTGAAAAGGATCCGGGTTCTGTTGCCTGCCCAGGGTTCATCTCCCCGACACATCCCTTTGGCCAAGGAGAGTTGGTAAGTTTGCTTATTGAAGCACCTCCGCACTCTTCTTGTTTCTCTTCGATTACCTTCGGCTTTACGTAAAGGTCTTAAGCCATAAGCCGTAGTGTGGGGAAATACGGAGGAAGGCCTCGCACGTAATGATAAACGCCGAGATGTGAAGGAAGGAGTCTGGAGCTAGATCGTGAAAATCTAGCCCATAATAAAACATGAGCCCATGAACGAAGGGATGAAGAGCAAACCCAAGCCCTTGGAGGAAGTTAGAGATAAACACGACCCACTCATTGGATCTGGGAGTAGGAATAACCTGCCCTTGAGAAGGAAGCCTATGGAGAATTTCCGCAGTCAAGTATCTTGCCTCCCTGAGCTTCGAGATATCCTCCTGTGTGACAGAAGAGGCCATCCACCGGCCTAGAAGGCTGAGTCCGGGCATGACTAGAAGCTCGAAGCAACTGGATTGACCCTTGGGTGTTGGAACTTGAGGTGGAAGGTAGAGGAAATGATTGGCGTGGAAGGGAAAAGACGGGTCTTAGCCCCTTTAGAAAGGCGACGAATATCAAACGTCCCCTCCGCGGCCTTAAAACATGCCTATTCCCAAGGAATCATGCCAACACAACAGTTGGGTTACCCGCGCCCATGTTGACGAAGATCCCGCAATAAGGGGACACGATCTCTGCTTTGACAAGACATGCCAATAAAAACCGCCTCTCGAAACATGGAGTGGCAGGCTAGAAAATGATTCAAAATAATGGCCGGGTGATGACGTAATGTCGTGCTACCAAAATTGTCAGTGGATTGGACTCGTGAAGATATTATACTCTCTACGGTTGTGTGTGGGATTTGTTTTGCAGAGCCGAACACTATTTTAGTTCGGAGATGATTTTGGGATATTCGGAGGAGGAACCTGCCTTGCAATGCCGAAGAAAATCTGCGCGCTGGACTCATCGTCATTGAAGCCTGGTTCAGGGCCTACTGAGGGAGTCCCGGATTAAGGGGTCCTCGGACAGCCGAACTATTAACTTGGGACGGACTGTTGGGCTATGAAGATATAAGACAGAAGACTTCGTCCCGTATCCGGATGGGACTCTCCTTTGCGTGGATGACAAGCTTGGTGATTCGGATATATAGATTCCTTTTCTTTGTAACCGACTTTGTGTAACCCTAGCCCCCTCCGGTGTCTATATAAACCGGAGGGTTTAGTCCGTAGAGACGAGAACAATCGTATCATAGGCTAGACTTCTAGGGTTTTAGCCATTATGATCTCGTGGTAGATCAACTCTTGTAATACTCATATTCATCAAGATCAATCAAGCAGGAAGTAGGGTATTACCTCCATAGAGAGGGCCCGAACCTGGGTAAACATCGTGTCCCCCGCCTCCTGTTACCATTAGCCTTAGACGCACAGTTTGGGACCCCCAACCCGAGATCCGCCGGTTTTGACACCGACAGTGAGCTGCGGTGCATCACCCTCGGCGTTGGAGGTACACAGTGACGTGTTTGTGTGCGAACACACTTTTTGGCGAACTCCGCTGGGGACGAAAGATCAAGAATCATCATCAACTATGTCTAATCTCCCCAAGCCCTCAGAAGTTGACGCCGATAACATCATTAAGCCCAGTCTTGATGAACTATCGGAGGAACATCACCAAGCCTATGAAACACGCAAGAAGCAACGTGAAGAGGCTTTTGAAGTGCTCAAGAAGAAGCACGAGGAGAAGGATTTGGAGGCATTTCTTACAAGTTTCAAGAAGGACCGTCAAGGCAACATCACTCCGATTGGAAACGTCAATTTTGCTCCTCTCATTGACGAACAAGATTTAATCACTATGAGTAAAGTTTTTTCTCAAGAGCAAGTGGATGGGATTGAAAGTCTTGTTATTAAGGGTAATGTGATAACGTACAATTCTTTTGTGGCAAATACTAATGCTAAGAAAAATATGCCTCCGTCATCTAGTGGTACTGTTGGTGTATCTTAAAACCCTAGTCCAACTTTACCTATTTCATCGGCACCTCCTACAATATAGTGTGCCGTTGAATTTTTACCCTAGTCAAATCAACCAGCTTGTGTCTGCACCTACATATCCTAATCCTATTATGAGTGTGCCCAATTCGGCATCAACGCTGAATCACTCTGTCGCACCACCCATAGGCACAAGCATGTTTGGTCTTCCGCTGAATTATGGTTCGGCGCCCATCCCACAAATTGCACCACTAGCTAGTACTCAAGTTGCTCTGATGTCATTTCCACAAACATCTTCATCTACCTTAGATCCAATTTTAGCTAAATTAAGGTAGGATTTGCAGAAGATGTTTCTAGAAATTTTCGGAAAAAGCCGACGGTAAAGAGTTGTGTGTACCAAAAGCCTTATCCTGAGCACTTTGATGCAGTTTTGTACCCTCAAGGTTACAAGGTTCCTGATTTTGTTAAATTTAGTGGAGTTGGCACGAAAACAATATGGGAGCATGTTAGGTAGTATCTAGCGCGGTTAGGTGAAGCAGGTTCCATAGAAGAATTGAAAGTGCGTTTATTTCCATTATCTTTAACTGGCACCGCATTTTCATGGTTTGCTGCTTTACCACATGGTTCAATTCTCTTATGGTCGCAATTAGAGCAGAAGTTTCATGATCACTTTTATAGCGGCGATAATGAGCTTAAGTTGTCACATCTTACATTGGTTAGGCAAAAAACATGATGAATCGGTCACCGATTATGTCAAGAGATTTAGAGATATAAGAAACCGATGTTATAGCTTGGTCATAAGCGAGAGAGACTTGGCGGATCTTGTTCTTAGTGGCTTGAAAACTCATATTAAAGAGATGCCAGAAAGTTATGAGTTTTTGAATATTAACCAAGTCTTACAAAAAGCTTTGGCTCAAGAGAGTCGAAGTAAAGAGGTTCATAGGTCTACAACTGATCATCCTAGAATGCATATGGTTGAATACAATGATGATAATTCGGACGATGAGGTTGATGTCTATACTACTGATTTTGTTTGGTCCTCATAGGCGAAACCCTATACATGCAATGCTCTTGAGCTAATTCGTAAGAATCATGATGACGAGATGAAGTTCACTTTTGATATATCTAAGTGTGATAGAATATTTGATGGTCTCTTGCAAGACAAGATGATTAGAATATCACACACCATACCTCCGTTTGCGAGGCTAAAATGGCATGCTTATTGCAAGTACCATAATTGATTTTCTCATGCTACTAACGATTGCATTGTTTTTAGACGACATATACAATCGGCTATTAATGACAGATGATTGAATTTTGCTGATATGCAAGTTGATAAACAACCCTTCCCGATAAACACCATGGACTTGGAGGAAAAGAAAATTTTAATTCGGCCTAGCATAGCTGAATCTGTTAATAAAGATAATATTGTTATTGGTGAACCCAGGAAAGGCAAAGAGGGCGACGAAGTCTTGGGAAGAGAGGTTGTGCTTGATAAGCAACCCGATGGCAAGGAAGTATTGAAGATCACCATAAAAAATCCTGCACTTGGGGGGCAACCACAAGTACAAGAAGGTACTCATGTTAAATTTATCAAGCCCAAGAATTCAGAAGTTGGCAAGTGGGAAAAGAGTGAAGCTAAGCGCAAAAGAATCAAGACAACTTTTGATATGTTGCTATCCAAATATGCATGTCAAGCAGCCGGTTCTAGCTCTAATCGGCCATCACATTGAAAGCGTTCAAGATCACCTCTGAAGCAAGAGTTTCGACGCTATGGAAGGCCATATGGGTCATGGACACCGACACCATGGATGTCACAAACCCCATATGCGCCATATTACATGATAGACTTCAATGGAGGGTGGGGGCAGCCCCCAATGGCTCCTTATGCTTTTCATATGGGGTGGACAACATGTAGAAGGCCTACTCGCGAGAGGCTTTATTATGCCACACAAGGCAGTTTGAGCTATGGTGCTAATCGGCCAACAAAAATTTCTCCAAGCAAGGCCAATAAAAAAGTGTGGCATATTAAGTCACCTAATGTACAGATTTCAGAATGCGACAAGCAAAAGGAGATCAAAAGGCTTCACTTTTTTATTGTTATCGTTCAGCAGGGTTCCATGGTTAATGATCATGAGGCTAGCACAATCAAGGCCAAACCTAGGGATCCCAAATATACCCAACCTAAGTGGTGTTCTCCCGGTTTAACTAAAACCCTGAAAAGGAGATTACAACGCATGAGGAACCACGAGAAGGTAGAGCACAAAGAACATAAGCAAAGGGATGAATTGTTCAATGAAATTTGGCCCATGGCACTCACAAAACAAGTGTGGAGGCCTAAACAAATAGAAAACACAGATGCTTCTACCTTAGCTACAACAACACCTTCACCACCAAAATAGGATGATGCGACCCCTATTACATCGTCGATGCCACCTGAAACATCTCCTTCAATTGAGGAAACTTTAAGACCAATATACACATTGGGAGATGAAGATGAGATGGTGGATTACGAATCTACGCCGGTTCAGGAAGGTATGAATATTAATATGGTGTATTATTTACTTGCCGAGTTTCATGCTATAAGTGAAGAAGGGGAGGTGGCTCAGCTGGATTTTGGTCCAAAGAACGCTATCTTCGAGAAGCCAAAAGAACCGGTGAAACACTTGAAGCCATTGTACCTCAAAGGTCATATTAACGGATCACCGGTTGCTAGGATGCTTGTTGATGGTGGTGCTGTGGTAAATCTTATGCCCTACTCGGTCTTCAAGAAGTTGGGGTTAGATGATGATGCATTGATGAGGACCAATGTGGTACTTAATGTATTTGAGGGTAAATAAAAGGCAGAGGCCAAAGGTGTGATGTGCATGGAACTCACTGTGGGAAGCAAAACTTTGGCCACCACAGTCTTCATCGCCGAGGTGCAAGGTAACTATAATGTTATATTAGTCCATGATTGCGTTCATGCTAACCAATGTGTGCCATCTACCACGCATCAATTCTTAATACAATGGGTCGATGATGAGGTAGAGGTCATTCACGCGGATAATTCGGCTTGTGTTGCTTGGGACAATGCGTAGGTGGACTAGAATCATCCCAATGCTACTTGCTTAACAGGGCGTGACCTCTCGGAGTTTGATTTCCTTAGTGCTACGAGGAATGGGTTCATTCCCATCTCTTTAAAGCCGATTGGTGGTAATTGGTTCCAAGGTATGATGTAAACAAGAAGTTAAAATCAATGGCCGACAAATAACTATCGTCTTTAGCATAAAGATGGCTGATACATAATTACTCGCCCTGAGAAATATAAATGGCCGATGGAGTGTTGACATCGTCCTTAGAACAAATACATTGCAAATTACTTTTCGGCACACAAGTTTTGCCAAAAACAGGGGGCATGTGTTGACACCAGATTTTGGCATGGTCAAAAACACAATTAATATGGCCTTAAATGAAAAAGTGCTCAAAGCGAGAAAGTTCTGTATCGTCAAGAGGATAAACCTTGACATTTGGGCCATAGCCATCTGATATTATCTCTAATGCCAAAGTTGTGTTTGAAGTACTGAGATTTTGTATTCAGAACACTATTCGGCTGATTACGCCCCCAATACGGCCTTGTATGAAAAAATGATCTACAAAGATTGTCTTCGTCTCGTCGAAATGATCGGTTTTGTTATAAAAATCATTCCAACCCAAGTTCTTATGAAAAAGTTAGAGCCATCGGAATGCAGGAGGCAAAAAATGGGTGCCCCACCAGACACCCATGTGATGGGTAGCGCGAAGAATAGCCTGTTTTGCGCAAGCAATTTGACTCTCAAGATGACCTCTGATAAAAAAGCATTCAACGTGAAAGTTGTTCATCTCGTCGAAATGGTAAAGATTGCATTTGGACTCGTTTCCATCCAAGGTTGTTTACCACCACAAAAATACCTGCAAGTTGCAGTCAGTTTAAACCGAACAGTTTTGGAAAGTTCGGACAAAACCAATCCGAATTTCACTAGGGTTTTGGACGTGAATCCAAGCATTTTCCTTGAACGACAAGTCCAGCCGCCTCTTATATACCTAAGGGGTGATGGCCAATTAAACAACAAAACACAATCGCACAACCCATCTACTTTCTACCCTAGTTTTACATCTCTCCCTGGTTCTTTCTCTCTCATTCTTCGTTCGTTCTTCGTGTTGAAGGGCAGCGATCCTCGAGGCTCTAGGGGCGGGCAAACCGACCTAGGGCAGACCATAGGCATCGAGCGTCTAGACGGGGTTCCTCCCGGATGCGTGGGGTTTCGGGTCCTGAAAAGGACCCGCCGGATTGCTTGCGTACCGCTCTTCCGGATGGGTCTCCTTCGACGTGAGCTGCGGTGCATCACCCTCGATGTTGGAGGTACACAATGACGTGTTCGTGTGCGAACACCATATAGCCATGAGACGATTTAAAGAGGAATAGGGTGGAGATTGACTGATCGACCGATCTAGAGCAGGGCAGAGTGAAAGATGAACATATGCCTAAAAAAGATAGATGAAAGGCTTGGTTACAACTAATGCATGGTAGAGTGACCTAGGCATGTGTCAAAGAGCGACTTGACGAGCGAGATACAAACCCAATACCTCGAGAGATTTATCATGTGTGACATGCACAAAGAGAGAGAGAGAGAGAGAGAGAGAGAGAGAGAGAGAGGGACCCCAAGATGAAATGAAGAGAGATCGAGTGGGCGTGTGATATAGAGAGATGGTGCACAAAAGACAAAAAGTGAAAATTAAACACTCTATGTTGGGCGTGTGAGACACATTATGCATAAGAAGACACATGGTTTTTGAATCCAGCCTAAAAAAGTTTCAAGTATTAGAATTCAACCTTAAGTGGATTCAAATATTTTAACCGGTGGTCATAGCATCTGCTAATCATATGTAAAGGGCATTCAATGTTCGTTTCGCTTTTCAACGTACAATATACTCACTCTGGTCCTTTTTAGTCTGCATAGAAGTTTTATGTGAAGTCAAAGTATCTCTACTTTGATCAAACTTACCGAAAAAGTATCAACATTCAACAATGCCCAATCAATATTGTTAGATTCGTACGTACTCCTAGATTTGTTTTCAAACAGAAAATGGTTTCCGATTTGTATTCAAACACATGAATACTTGTTCTCGCGCATGCTCTTGCTACTAGGATTTTACCACGTATAGCCAGTCCAATAGTTGTATTTTTTTTGAAGCTCCCAGTCCAATAGTAGTAGTAGGAGTAGTGGATCACTAACAACATCTACAGTAGTGTATGGAGTGATCCTACCTTATTACTAACACACGGACCACCTCACACTCTCAACAAATTTCTTGGAATCCATGCTACAATCTCCTCATCCAGCTACCCTCGCCTCTCACTTCTAAATTCAGATGACAAGGGCTGGGGAGGGGGAGGGATGTCTAAGGGGGAGAGTGAGGGGAAAGTTTGCCTACCGTCGGTTTGCTATCAACTGCGGTCCCACAAGCGAGCAAAAATGCAAGACGAAGCGCGCTCCATTCAGTGAGCGACGTGCAGGGCTGGCTCTGCCGGGGTGCAAGGCTAACATGACAAGAGTGATGTACACGATCCATTCCTTTTGAACTTGCATACTTCGAGTACTCCTATTGCGTATGTAACACTTGGTTTTTCTACTTCGAGCGATCCATCGATACAAATCCCACACACAACATCTAAAAGAACAAATCCCATAGACCAACTGGTGGAGAGGTTTCAAACGTGTGCCACGTGAAACTCTAAAACTTTGGTCCCATCCCACCCCACAAGCCGTCCGGCTTTGCAAACTCTGCACAGTCAAAAATGATTGACCGGTTGTCACCAGTACCACTATTAACACTAGAACCTTTGCTACTTGGCCTATGCCAGCTACTTGCTGGCTGGTTAGCACCGCACCAAAACCACACCTCCTCTCCAGCCCATTCTCACTATTGCAATCAGCTTCTTTGCCATCCACCATGGAGGACGACAAAGGCACAGATCCCAGTTGGCAAAGTCCTTTGCCGTCAGCCAGCGGACAGCAAACCGTTTGGAGGAACACGTGCCAGCAAAGGCCTTCTTTGTCGTCCGCTTCTCTGAAACGGACGGCAAAGGATTATGCTGTCCGCCATCCGAGGCCAGTGGACGACAACAACGATGGACAGCAGCGGTGTGGGGTGAGAGCCGTTAGGCGGTTAACGGCGCTCTTTGCCATCAGCCAGTGGACGGCAAAGAGGCAAAGCTCGTTGCCGTCTGATGACGGACGACAAAGAGCTTAGCTAGGGCAACACTAGGAAGCTGCCATGTGGCTAGCTATGCCGTCTGCCAGCAGACGACATAGTTGGCCCTATTTGCCAGGCCTATTTGGTCACTTTGCCATCCGCTTGCAGACGGTAAAATGACCAAATAGGCAGTCAGTGTTCCCAGTTTGCACATGTGACTGCCATGTGTCCTCTTTACCGTCTGCTAGCAGACAGAAAATAGCTTTGCCTTCCGCTAGCAGACGGCAAAGATCTTGTATAGCCCTTGTTTTTTCTGTTTTTTCTTAAATTCATTTAATTTCATAGAATTTCACAAATATATATATACACATATGAAAATACTTTCGACAAGCATACCAACACATATACAAACCAAATCATATCCCTGCCATATGGATATGATCATCCAACACATATACATAGCAAATCAAAAGTCCATATGCAACATATATAGCTAGCCAACATATCCAACAACAAGCATACAATGGCTTCATCCATACATGCATATATAGGTAGCAAGTTTCACATTGTTCATCCTACAAAATCAAAACAAAAAGGAAGCATAAAGAGAAGAGTAGACTCCATCGATGCAAGCTTCCTCATCTAAAGCAAATCTGCAAATAGGGAAAGAAGAAAGTTAGAAGAAGAAGAAGACTAGCTAGAAGAAGAAGAAGAAGAAAAAGAAGAAGAAGAAGAAGAAGAATATTTTTTTTCTTCTCTTTCTTTTTATCCTATCCTCTTCTTTATCTTCTTCTTATTCTAACTAAGGCAAGTAAAAATGTCATTTTATTGCTAAGCTAGGTAAAAATGCTAAGTGTAGGTCATTTTAGAGCTAATCTAGGTAAATAGGTCATTTTGGAGCTTAGTAAGGTTATTATGTCATTTTCGAGGAAAATAAGCTAAGTCTACATCATTTTGGAGGTAACAAAGATTATCATGCCATTTTTGACCTAAGTATGCTAAGTATGTCATAAATGAATTCAATAAGCTAAGTATAGCTCATTTTTTATCTAACATAGATAATTATGCCATTTAGGAGGAAAATAAGATAAGTATCCATTGGTAAAGCAAAACATTAGAGAAAACTTACCCTCATCACAGCAAATATGATGAAGATCGCAACTAAGGTAACAATTGATCCAACGGTATAATGACACCAAGCCTCATTATCAATGGCATATTTTCTAATCTTCTTAAGCTTCAGACGCATTGCATCCATCTTCAAGCGCATTGCATTCATCTTCATCTTGTGATCATCGATGACATCGGCAACATACAACTCCAATGTCATCTTCTCTTCTTCAATTCTTTTAATTTTTTCTTTCAAATACTCATTTTATTTTTCAACTAAATTTAACTTCTTGACAAGAGGGTCGGTTTCAAATTTTGGTTCACATACCTCCTAGATTAAAATATCTCTATGTCAACTTGATGGCCATAATTGTCATAAATGCGAAATGCAGCAAATAGTTATGAAAAAGAATTTACCACATCCGAATCATAAAGCGGGCGAGGGCCGACGGGGACGGAAATCAAGACCATGGCACTATGTATAAGAAACAATCATACAAAGTAAGAAAATTATACATACCAACTATATAAATCATACAAAGTACAACATAAAAATTTGAATACCTAATAATCACTATCGGTAATGACGTGCTCATCATCATCACTAATAAATGCATCATCATCATCACTATCGGTAATGACGTGCTCATCATCATCATTAATAAATGCATCATCATGTGGAAGGCCACCTTTAGGTAATCGTTCAAGCATTCATAGGTCATCCACAATAGTAACTTCTTCTTCTGGCTCTTCTTGTTCTGGCTCAGGGTCGGATTCACTATCGTTGTCTACTTCAATGTTCTAGGGTGGAGTAGAGCGTTTCTTGAAACGTTTTTTTGGCAAGACGTGTTTCTTGGAAGAATTCTCCTTCATCATATGTGTCGTGGTTGATGTGACGTTCATAATCCTATTCATTGGGGGGAGGTGGTCTAACATGTGGCGACACTTCATAAACGACATCCCAACCACTAAGATTTGGATCACTTTGACAGGCCCACGGTAGATAGAAAACTTGGGTTGCCTGTTGAGCCATAATATAGACATCAGGAACATCCAAATGGGTGCTTTGTTTGATTTCGACTAGCCCTATATGTTCATGAGTCCTTCTAGTCTCCCTGGGCTGGAACAAATAACATCTGAAGACTACGATGTTTGGTGGGTTTTCACCATAGAATTGAAGTTCATAAATTGCTTCAACTCTTTCATAATACTCGACACTTCCTTCGCCGGTAGCAGAGACACAACAATTTGTAGACTTCCGGTCGGCCATAGATAGCTCTTTCCCATAGGTACAAAAGCAATACATGTTGATGTCATAATTGTCAAATGAACGGACCTTATAGTCAAAACCATTAGCTACTTGTCTCAATTCGGCATCCATAATCTCTGAATTAGCCTACAAGTTTAATACGAAAGGATTGTTGCATTAGTCGCAAATTAGCCAAAGAAATGAAAGGGTCTAATGGAAATTACTATGTTTTTTAACCAAGAGATGAAACCGGAATATTCGCCTCCTTGCTTTGCCAGAAGCTCATACTCTTCGACGAAATTCTTTTGGATCACTGCTCCATACGAGAATATGGCGATGTACCGACTGCATAAAATATCCAGGAATAAGAGCAGTTCAAAGAAATTAGAAGTTGCAAAACAATGTAACGAGATCTTACTCAATGTACAGCCGCACTTCTGTTAGGTTGTTAAAGAGATACAGCGAAATGGTCCGCCATTCTTCAAAATCCAACGATACTAGTTTCCAAGGACTGGATGGTGCCAGATTCCCTTTAAATAGGCTGAGGTTGGATTGACCCTTTTTAGGCTCGTCAGCATTGTACTGAGGCTTCGGATTATGCAAATGACGAATTTTGGCTTCATAGTGTGCTGTCATGAAGTTTGACGCCTCCTCAGTGATGAATGCCTCGACCATCGATGCTTTTATTCTATGTTTATTTTCACATTTTTCTCGAAGCGTCTTCTGCATCCTCTCAGTTGAGTAGCATCAATGATTTTGCATGCCCCCCCCCCCAAATCGTGCCTCGATCGAGAGATGCAAAATCAAATGTTGCATTGGATTAAAGAAGCTTGGCGGAAAGATCATCTCTAACTTGCAGATCAACTCCGGCGCCAACTGTTCCATTTCTTCTAGGAGGACAGGCGATAGTTCTTTCGCACAAAGAACACGGAAGAAATAGCTCAACTCTGCCAATACTAGCCATTCATCCTCAGGGATGAAGCCACGCAACATCACCGGCATTATCCGCTCAATCCATATGTGCCAATCATGACTTTTTAGACCAAATATTTTCAATTTATCAAGACTCGCTCCCCTCTTTAGATTTGCTGCATACCCATCAGGAGCATCAACTGCATTTTCACCCACAAAATAATTTCCTTCATAGCTGGCCTTCCAAGATTGAACCATGCCTTTGGCTTCTTCCAGTTCCGCTTTCCTTTTGGATCTTGCATGTTTTGTAACGGTCTATCACAGAGCTTCTCTTGACCGTCTCTAGCCTTAGTATTATCACGTCGATGTTGTGTGGGCAAAGGAGGTCTTTGAAGTAAGGCAGATCCCAGAAGCATGTCTTGTGAGTCCAGGCGTGTTCCTTATTATACCTCTTGAAAACCCTGGACACTCTGGATCTGGCTCGAGAGCGTTTAACTGATCTAGGTTCTGTTGGCCTATCAACGCAGGTGGTGCAGAGTGTTTGACAACTCTACCTTTCATGAAGTTCTTCTTATCTTTCCTGAACTTATGGCGAGGATCTAGAAACTGTCTATGCAAGTTGAAGCAACTATACTTGTGCCCCGCCGTCAGCCAACGAAACTCAAGAGCTCCCTTGCGTGTGGGGCACGGGAACCTTCCATGGACACACCAGCCAACGAATAGCGCATACGCCGGCAAGTCATGCGTCGAGTACATGTACCAGACACGCATTATGAAGTTCTCTTTGCTAAAGGTGTCATATGTCTTGAACCCATTATCCCAAGCTTCTTGCAATTCGTCCTTAAGCGGCTGCATGTACACATTCATATTCTTTCCCGTATAGTTGGGCTCTGGAATTATCAACATCAGGAAAATGTTCTTTCTTTGCATAATCTGCCCGGGGGGGGGGGGAGATTGAGTGGAATGACAAACACGGGCCAACAACTGTATGAGGCTGCCATCTGACCAAACACATTGAACCCATCTGTGCTGACGGCGACTCGAGGATGCCTTGGATCTGCTGTTTTTTCCTCATGTAATGCATCGAAGCACTTCCACGCTTCACCATCCGATGTGTGCACCATCATCACATTCCCATCTGCATCTAGTTCGGTTCTTTTGCCTGTTTTGTGCCATGTCATCTGTCTGACCGTCTCTTCGACCATGAAAAGACGTTGAAGTCTTGGTACGATTGGCATATACCGAAGAACATTAACAGGTATTTTGGTCCGCTTCTTCTCACCCATACCGTTGTCTACCACAACATACCTGGAAGAATTGCAAATGGGACAATAGTTCAAGTCCTCATACTTGTCGGTGGGAAACGACACCTATGGGATCACAAGAATCCCTACTGCGGTTGTGGGGCACGGGGTGGTGAGAAGAGCAGGATCAACAGTCAGTACAAGCACGCGGGTCGTTTACCCAGGTTTGGGCCACGAGGATGCGTAATACCCTAATCCTGCTTTGATGTGTATATCTATGTTCTTGGAGTTCTCGAGCTAGCTACACTAAGCGTAACTTGCCCCAGGGTCCGAATCCTTCTCCTGGATGCCTTGGGCCTCCTTTTATAGGCAGGGGATCGCCACAGTGGCACACATGAGGTGGCATCGGGGTACTGTGATTAAGCCTATCGCTTGCCATTACGGGACAAGACGCATTTAATGCGCCTATGACATGTCCCCTTCACTTCACCACCGCTTCGCCCTGCCTTGACACGTGCTCGGGCCAGCGAGGCGGTCAGCGCCATGTAGGCTGGCAGGCTGCTGAGGTGGCGCGGTGGTAGGGCCTTCACGAAGATTTACATGCCACCACGTAGGCATGCACTGAGTTGGCCGAGAAGCCTGATGCCGACACGCAGGCGCCTGCCCAGCTGGTGGGCTGGCAACTGCATGAGAGCGGTGGTAGAAGCTTGGCAGTGCGGGCCTGGCTGCAGCCTCCCGGACGTCCTCGGCAAGGGTCTTGCCGGGGCCCCTACAAGGGTCTTGCCGTGGCGTTGCGGTCGTCCCCGGCAAGGATCTTGCCGGGGGTCTTGTGGGTCTGCTCCGCAAGAATCTCGCCGAGGTTCGTCGTCTTCTAATCTTCTTCTGATTTGGAGTGTCTCTTGTCTTCACAAAGATCTGCATGCCATCATGGAGGTGCCCCCCGAGCCTAGGTCCCAACTTGGGTGTTGGTGAAACTAGGGCTCAAGGGTGGCGCGCTCCACTGGCGTTGGGTAAGCTATCCCGGCAAGGTCTTTGCCTGGGCCATGGGGGCCGTCCCGGCAAGGATCTTGCCAGGGGAGTCCACCTCGCCCTCTTGCTCTTTGCGTCTCGGTCTTGGCATTGCTTTGGCCGTCTCATGGCTTTGATTCCCTGTCTCTGCCATGCTTAAGTGTGGCCGTGGGTGCGGCTCTGACTGCCCATGCACAAATAAGGGTACAAAGGAGCTCCCCTACTTTGGTACACTGACAAGTGCCCCCGGGCCTGGGCCACACATAAGCGCGACACATTGTTGGGCCAGGCCCAGAACGGTGCGCAGGCAGGCAGGGCGGTTTTTACTGCGGTAACTTTCCGTCCACTACGCTTCCCCATGACCCGTGTTGAATGCGTGACATGGGGGTCGCACGTGTGGGTGATCGAAGCATGCCTGCATCATCCTGCAGTGAACAGTAAAGAGGCGGCTTGCGTGTCCCTTCGAGACCGCATGGCCTGTTCATTTACTGTCCTTACCTGGGAACCGTCGCTCCACGCATCCCATTACGCCCATCTCTCGCGCCACGTATGCCGCATGCACGACACAGAGCGAATGGCAGGCGCGTGGGATACGGGAAGACATGCACGCGTGGGTCGATTCCCATGTTCCTTCAATTGGGCGAGGAGGGCGGTCGACGGCCTCACCCGCTATCACCTTAATCAACCGGATTGGCTGAGAGGGGCGGCCGAGCCCCGACCCCGTCCATTTATAAAGAGGAGAGCGGGAGGGATGGCGCCTCTCAGTATTTCGCCATCCGCCTCTCCCCGTCCCTGCTCCTTCCTCCCTTCTGTCATGGCGAGAGGGCGCGCTGATGCTTCATCGGTGGTGGCGAGGGTCTCTGCTCAACAACGCGTCGTTCCTCCCCAAGAGCCCATGGTGGCGGAGCCAACCGTGAGAGGAAGGGGGAGGGGTGAGGCCGAGGCCGCCGCGATGGTCGGGGAAGAGGAGGACGGGGCGGCGCACCAGCCTCACCTCCGCTAGCGGTCCTTACCCCAATGGAGGGCCACGTCGGGGACAACCCTTGCGAGTTATTCATCAGGCTGCACCGGCCGGCGTGCCATCGTCTTCGTCTCCCAACCCCATTTGCTCGGGAGATGGAACCGGACCCGCCGCAGGCGCTGAGGCTGCACATGAGGGGGTGTGGGAACAGCAGCACATGGGCCGACGTCGACTTCCCAGCCCCTCACGTTATGTACCTTCGCCAGAGTGGAAGACCTTTGCTCGCGTCCACAACCTGACAGAGGGGATCATTCTCTATTTCAAATTAATGGAGAATGGCCTCCTCTCCGTCAAGGTCTTTGGACACTTCGGGACTCGCCTAAGGTGCTGCATGGAGAGCTCCTCGGATGATGAAGACTCGTCCTCAAGTGAGAGAGACGAGGAGGATAGTGACAGCAATGACGAGGGTAGCGGGCGGCAGGATGACGGGTCTGACAAAGATGTCAGTGGGAAACGACACCTACGGGGTCACAAGAATCCCTACTACGGTTGTGAGGCGCGGGGTGGTGAGAAGAGCAGGATCAGCAGTCAGTACAAACACACGGGTTGTTTACCCAGGTTCGGGCCGCGAGGATGTGTAATACCCTAGTCCTGCTTTGATGTATATATCTGTGTTCTTGGAGTTCTCGAGCTAGCTACCCTGAGCGTAACTTGTCCCGGGGTACGAATCCTTTTCCTGGATGCCTTGGACCTCCTTTTATAGGCAAGGGGGTCGCCAAAGTGGCACACACGAGGTGGCATCAGGGTACTATGATTAAGCCTATCGCTTGCCATTACGGGACAAGACACATTTAATGCGGCTCTCACATGTCCCCTTCACTTTACAACCGCTTCGCCTTGCCTTGACACGCGCCCTGGCCAGCAAGGCTGTTAGCGCCATATAGGCTGGCAGGCTGCTGAGGTGGCGTAGTGGTAGGGCCTTCACGAAGATTTGCATGCCACCACGTAGGCATGCGCTGAGTTGGCCGAGAAGCCTCATGCCGACATGCAGGCGCTGGTGGGCTGGCAGCTGCATGGGAGCGGCGGTAGAAGCTTGGTGGCCCGGGCTTAGCTGCAACCTCACGGACGTCCTCGGCAAGGGCCTTGCCGGGTCCCCGGCAAGGGTCTTGCCGTGGCGTTGCGGTCGTCCCCAGCAAGGATCTTGCCGGGGGTCTTGTGGGTCTCCTCGGCAAGAATCTCGCCGAGGTTCGTTGTCTTCTAATCTTCTTCTGATTTGGAGTGTCTCTTGTCTTCACAAAGATCTTCTTCTTCTTCTTCTTCTTCTTCTTCTTCTTCTTCTTCTTCTTCTTCTTCTTCTTCTTCTTCTTCTTCTTCTTCTTCTTATGCTTCTTCTTCTTCTCCTTCTTCTCCTTCTGCTTCTTCTTCTTCTCCTTCTTCTCCTTCTGCTTCTTCTCCTTCTTCTTCTTCTCCTTCTTCTTCTTCTCCTTCTTCTTC
>NC_041387.1:299924445-299925773 GCF_002162155.2 Triticum dicoccoides | reverse complement strand
TTCTTCTTCTTCTTCTTCTTCTTCTTCTTCTTCTCACCGAAATGAGCGAACCGGTCCCACCGAGTTTACATGACCAACTCTCTGGTTAGCTTACTACCAAAATCGGTCTCACCGAGTTTGTGTAATCGGTCTCACCGAGATTACGTTATGCTCTAACCCTAACCATATCGGTCCTACCGAGTTGCATGTCGGTCCCACCGAAAATACTAACGGTCACTAGATTTGCTAAATTGGTCCAACCCAGTCTCCCAATTCGGTCCCACCGAAATTGGCAAGTTGTGTGTAACGGTTAGATTTTGTGTGGAGGCTATGTTGTCACGCCTAATATGCGATACTATCCTAAAGAGACTCGAAGGTCCCACCAAGGATAGAACCGCATATTGAAACACTTTTGCAAGGTGGATATCATTACATCAACATTACAAGAGGCATACAATGCCACATGAATACAACATCATCTTACATAAGAGCACCATCCGACTACGGATGAAACACAACAGAAACTCAAACGACATCCACCCTGCTAGCTCAGGCTGCCGACCTGGAACCTATCCCTTGATCGAAGAAAAAGCAGAAGAAGAACTCCAAAACAAGCAAACATCGCTCTCGCGTCATGATCATTGCATAACATGTACCTGCAACTGTTGTTGTAGTAATCTATGAGCCACGAGGACTCAGCAATCCCATTACCATGGGTATCAAGACTAGCAAAGCTTAATGGGAAAGGAAGGGGTAAAGTGGTGAGGTTGCAGTAGTGACTAAGCATATATGGTGGCTAGCATACGCAAATGAGAGCGAGAAGAGGAGCAAAGGAACGGTCGTCAACTAGTAATGATCAAGAAGTGATCCTGAGCTCCTACTTACGTCAATCATAACACAGAAGCCGTGTTCACTTCCCGGACACCGCCGAGAAGAGACCATCACGGCTACACACGCGGTTGATGCGTTTTAATTTGGATCTGGTGTCAAGTTATCTACAACCGGACATTAACAAATTCCCATCTGTCATATAACCGCGGGCACGGCTCTCGAAAGTTTATACCCTGCAGGGGTGTCCCAACTTAGCCCATGATAAGCTCTCGCGATCAACGAAGGATATACCTTCTCCGAGGAAGACCCGATCAGTCTCGGAATACCGGTTTACAAGACATTTCGACAATGGTAAAACAAGACCAGCAAAGCCGCTCGATGTGCCGACAAATCCCGATAGAAGCTGCACATATCTTGTTCTCAGGGCACACCAGATGAGCCAGACGTCGGGTTGGCATAGACCCTGGTTGCCCAGGGGGCGCCATAACTCGCTCAGGTTGGACCAACACTCGGAGGAG
>NC_041387.1:299921556-299924256 GCF_002162155.2 Triticum dicoccoides | reverse complement strand
GATGAGCCTCGGGCTCCGGAAACCCAAGGGGAAAAGGGCTAGGTGAGGCAAATGGTAAAACCAAGGTTGGGCCTTGCTGGAGGAGTTTTATTCAAAGCGAACTGTCAAGGGGGTCCCATAAATCACCTAACCGCGTAAGGAACGCAAAATCCGGGAACATAACACCGGTATGACGGAAACTAGGGCGGCAAGAGTGGAACAAAACACCAGGCATAAGGCCAAGCCTTCCAACCTTTACCAAGTATATAGATGCATTAATTAAATAAGAGATATTGTGATATCCTAACATAATCCTGTCCATCATGGGGCAATCTTCAACTTCACTTGCATCTAGCAACGCTATAAGAGGGGTTGAGAAAAGCGGTAACATAGCCAAGCAACGGTTTGCTAGGAAGGGAAAAAGGTTAGAGGCTGACATGGCAAATTGGGAAGGCTTGAGGACAAGTGATAGGAAGCGCAACATAGCGAAGAACGAGCAACTAGCATAGCAATGATAGTAGTGAGATCCAGGGTAGCGGTCATCTTGCCTGAAATCCCGCAAGGAAGAAGAACGAGTCCATGAAGAAGACGAACAGATGAAGCCGAACCAAGCGTAGACGAACGAATCCTCACAATCGCAACGAAACGGGAACTATCGAGAAGAAGCACACAACATGGTAAACACACCACACATATACAAGACATGATGCACAACAAGCATGATGCATGACAAAGCTACATGAGGCTACTCATGGCAAGAGATGGTGCAAACAAGAGCAAGACATCAAAGCAAGTTTAAATGAGGCCGGAAACAACATATAACAAATCCGATAGGTCCTCATATGCAAGTTTCAAAGTTGGTCCAGATCTGAACAAACATTAAGTTGAAGTTGTTAAACAGCAAGTTAAAGAGCACCAAGATGATCTACACGAGATTCTAGTCAAGTAACATATAAAGTTCATTTAGTTCGGAGCTACGGCCTAGAAGATATGAGCAAAACAAGTTAAACATGGCATTGATGCAAAATACATACAAACATCAAGAAAACACTCTCAAAACAAGGATGCAACATGAAATGAAGCTACATGCAAAATCAAGCAAGTTTCATATAGAGCATACTCAAAACGGAGCAACGGTTCAACCCGTACACCAAACAAGATATAACAACAATCTGTCCAAAACAGCAACTAGGCATCTTGCAGGCATCAAAACAACAAGCCACACCATCCCAACATGATAACAAAAAGCATGGGCATGATGGACAGGTAAAGAATAACAAAACCTGAACACTGAGCTATCTCCAGAAATCACTAGAACATGCTCAAAAACACATGGTAAGATTGCAAATAATAACAGTTTCAGACATTAGCAGAAATAACATCAGGTTGCAATGTTTAGAGCTATCAAACAACATGCTACAGGAACATATCATGGAAACCAAAGGCATGTAATGCATCTACTAATTACATAGAACAAAAGTCCCTTACTGACCATGAGCCAAAAGAGCACAGAAAATATGATGGCACCCATGTAAACATAACAAGTGATATGACAGATTCATAAATGGCAGGAACAACAATAAGTAGGCATGTTGGTGAGCTTGTACAACTCACCACAGAGCAATACATGGCATGGCAAGGCAACCAACAGTAAGAATACATGTTTATGAAGCTAAGCATGGCAAGGTCAAGTTCATAGGGTGCATGGATCACTAACAACAAACATGGCAACATTGAACTTAATGTTAACAGGCTCACAGCAACATTATTTAGCAAGTTTGGAGCAATATTACAACAAGCTACAGTAGGCTATAAAAGCAACCAGGGGCATGTACGGATATAGCATGACATGTATAAGAAAACATCCTTAGTGAACATCTCCAAATTATGCATAGAATGACTTGTAGCAGCAGGTTTACATAGCAACAAAATTTAACAGAATCAGCCTAGCAAAATAGCAACAGCAAGTACCCTACTCCACGAGCTTGATGAACTCACTACAAGACTCACAAAAATACATGGATGGAACCACTGTGAAGATGGCATGATGTAGCACAAAACACATGTAGAGCTCATGCTCATAGGATGCACACACAAAATCTAAAGAAAAAGACAAATCAACAAGTTATAACAGTTTCAGCAGATTAACATCATATATCACTCTTGCAACAATGATTCGGGAATCAAGATGATCTCAAACAAGCATTGCACAATGGAATGAAATGTAGAGCATCTCACAAAGAATAATTTGACATATAATTCATGCAAAACGGAGCAGTATGCAAGGAGGTATGATGTAATGAACATGGCAACATAATGCAACAATTACATGACTTGGTGAAAAATCAACCTCCGGGAAAAATGGACGTGGACGAGCGGGACGGAGAGATCCAGGCGGGACGCGGCCGTTTGGTTCCCGGGGTTGGTGGATCCCATCCACCTTCCCGGATCCGGCTAGGTCGCGGCCTTCGGCGAGCCAGCGGACTCCAGCGAGGAGAGGCGCGGGCGCCGGCGAGGGGAGCGCGAGGTGGAGGCGGCGGCGGCGGGGCCGGCCGGCCGGCGATGGCAAGGGGCGGCACCGTGGGCTCGGGAGCTCCTCTCCCTGGAGCTTGGCGCGGAGGGGCGACGGAGGGAGCTTGGGCTGGAGCGGGCTCCGGCGGCGGCATGGGGTCGCCGGCGGGAGGACCTGGCGGCGGGGCGACGGGGAGCCTGGCGAGGGCG
>NC_041387.1:299912306-299921140 GCF_002162155.2 Triticum dicoccoides | reverse complement strand
GCTGGCAGCGGAGGAGCGCCCGGCGCGCGGGGAGCGGCTCGGTGAGGCGACTCCGGCGGAGCTCGCCGACGGGAAGGTCGGGCGGCGCGCAAGGACGGCGGGGCGCGAGGCACGTAGGCGGGCGGCGGTGCAGCCGGTTCGGGCCCGGGCGGGCCCGCGATGGGCTCCGCCGGCCGACGGCGCGGGGACGGCGGCGGAGGATAGGTGGCGACTCCGGATTGGGCAGAGGCGGTGGCAGACATGTCCAGGCGCGGTGCGGACGCGTACGGCGGCGCGAGGAGGAAGACGCTAGGGTTTGCACCGCGAATTTCGAAGGGGGAGGTGTTTATATAGGTAGAGGGAGCTAGGAGAGTCCAAATGAGGAGCGGTTTTTGCCCACACGATCGTGATCGAACGACCGAGAGCATGTTGGGGGTTAGGATGGGTTTTGGGCCACTTTGGAGGGGTGTTGGGCTGCAACACAAAGAGGGCTTTTACGGTTACCCGGTTAACTGTTGGGGTATCAAACGGACTCCAAATGGCACGAAAGTTGACAGGCGGTCTACCGGTGGTATACCAAGGCCGCTTGGCAAACCTTGGTCCATTCCGAGAATTTTTAATACCCGCGCATGAAAAGAGACAAGAAGGGGATGCCGGATGACATAGGAGTGTCGAATTGCAAAACGGACAACGGGGAAAACCGGCGGAACCCGAACGGATGCAAGAAACGAACACGTATGCAAAAAGAGATGCACATGATGACATGGCAATATGCAACACTCAAGCAAATGGCATGGCTATGACGGCGAATAACTGGTAGACACCTGGCGCATCGAAACCGGGGTGTTACAACTCTCCTCCACTAACAAGAGATCTCGTCCCAAGATCTTAGGACCGAGACGGAAGGAGAAGGGGTGAGGTGAAATAAGTACAAAAGAGAGAGGATGAACAAAGTCGAGAACACTCAGGTAGAAAAGAGGAATGGCAATTACGACGGGAATCAAATGCGCAACGAACAAGATAGACTCTGAAACCACTCCGGTTAGAGCGAGATAAGAAACGAATAATACTGAAACGATTTAGGCAATACTGCGGCTGAAACATGGAGGAATAGAACACGAGCTTGAGAGGATGGAATGATACTTGATGAAGACATGAGGCAAAACCTCCCGAAAGAATTGAAAGAGTTGAATGAAAAGAATGGAGAAGAAAATGACAACTTGTGCCACGAATGATATTGAAAGCATCTTTAGAAGGAAGGTTTAAACGGAGTTGTTGAGAAAATCAACAACGAAAATAATAAGCTTGTTGTGGACTTATAGATAACATCTCAAAATTATGAGGTGATCGCCAACCACAAGCGGAAAAGATTAAATAGCTGAGAAGAATGAAGAAATGGAACACTCCATTTCAAAAGACTACGGTGAATTAATTGCACTTTGAGAGGCAAGAAGGAAAGATACTTGAGCTCCTCCAAAAGAATCTTGATGAACACTTGAAGAATGAATTAAATCATGAAGAACCACCATGAAGAACTCCGATGACAAAAGGATGATGAGATAGAATGAAGGAAGAAAGAATAAGATGACCCTTGTGGTGATTTAGATGGAGGTTCCGACAAAATGGCCGAGGAAATTTGAACTCTGGAAAAGAAAAGGTGAAAACACTTGGAAGTAGAATTTATTCCTCAAGAACAAACTCCGATGAAAGGGATTAATCACTTTGAGTAAATAAGAATAAGATTTATTGTATGCTTATCCTTCATCATATTAAATTGATGACAAGCAATGGATTTTGCATACTACTTATTCTTCTTGAAAAGGATTAAGGGGGGGGGTATAGCACAAAACTTGAGAAAGTCTTCATGAACCACCGGTAGGATTGGAAAGAATGAATGAATTAAAATGATAATCAAGTAAAAAGAATCTTGAACGAACCACCGTTAGAAATGAAAATGAACTAAGAAAAGAGAAAGAATCGCCGGGAAGAATTAGAAGAACAAATATGCTAGAGGGGATTTAGATGCAAAATAACAAAGAGATAATGAGTTGATTAAAGAACACTTGAGAGATGCACCGGTGTAAATATAGAACGATAGCTGGAATGATGGCCTCCGGTGAAATGAAACGGGGAAACAACTTCTGACATACTCTGGATGGTTGAGAAAAGGAGTTTCCGACAAACGGAATAATTGGAGAGGATAACAAGAAGCTAAAACCACGAATCTTCGAGAGAACAGACAAGATTTAGAGGGAAAACTCTTCTTCTATCTTGAAATGGCGACGAGGAATGCCACCAAAATTATTGAGATACTCCGTGAGAATGAAAAGCGAAGAGGTTGAGCCAACAATGAAAATGATTTGAAATTGATCTTGGAAAAGATCTGACTGATGAAATTCATACTTACGTCAAACTTCGAAAAGGATTTGAGAATAGCTCAGGGAAATTAGAAGAGTCAGGTAAGATCCTGGGAAAAGACCTGTGGGTTAGGGCCCACTGAAAAGAAAACACCGTTGGAAAAGGATTGTTTGAGAGAGAGATGACGCACCGGAACAATTGAAATATTTGAATGAGGTGAAAACCTCGAATTAATTCGAACACAGACGAATCTCCTGAGATGTCTTGAACACTCCAGAAGGATAAACTGGCGAGAGACGAACGAGCAGGGAAACCACTTGATCCAAGGAAAAGAATGTGATCAACCCGAAAAAACCCGAATTGAGTCCACCGGAAAAGAGATGAAGAATGTCAAACAAAAGATAATTCACCGGTTGAAACAATTGATGAAAAAAAAACTGAAGATGCTCCACACGAATGAAGTTGATGGTCGAAAGAGACTCAGGCTCCGGGAAGAAAAAGGGTGGGAGGGCGGGAAAATAAAAGCAACTTGGAAGGGGAAAACCTATGAATAACTTGAAGAGAAAACACCGGTTGAAATCATTCAGGAAAGAAAACAAAGACTTTGCACGAGTATGAAGGATACTCGATTACGGACTCCGGCTCCGAGGAGAAAAAGGGGTGGGCGGGTGGGAAAAAGAAAACAACTGAGGATTGAACTTGGCAACGATGAAGAGGCTCGAGTCGACTTGACGAGAAATGCACCGGATGAAAAGAGTTGAGACCCAACAATCAAAAAAAACCCAACTACATGATCCTAAAGAAAAATTTGAAGGGGAAGAGGAGTAATTCAAAACACCTACGTCAAGATTCCTCACCAGAGCGACGAAGGGGCTGAGGAGTAAAAAGATTTCCTACTCTCTGATATAACTAAACTCCAAAAACGGTTTTCTTCTAGACTCAACAACGGCCAAACTACACGATCAATCAAGGGGGCTCCTATGGTCGGTCGAGGCTCTGATACCAACTTGTCACGCCTAATATGTGATACTATCCTAAAGAGACTCGAAGGTCCCACCAAGGATAGAACCGCATATTGAGACGCTTTTCCAAGGTGTATATCATTACATCAACATTACATAATAGATGGGGATACATACAAGAGGCATACAATGCCACACGAATACAACATCATCCTACATAAGAGCACCATCCGAATATGGATGAAACACAAACAGAAACTCAAACGACATCTACCCTACTAGCCCAGGCTGCCGACCTGGAACCTATCCCCTGATCGAAGAAGCAGAAGAAGAACTCCAAAACAAGAAAACATCGCTCTCGCGTCATGATCATCGCATAACCTGTACCTGCAACTTTTGTTGTAGTAATCTGTGAGCCACAAGGACTCAGCAATCCCATTACCATGGGTATCAAGACTAGCAAAGCTTAATGGGAAAGGAAGGGGTAAAGTGGTGAGGTTGCAGCAACGACTAAGCATATATGGTGGCTAGCATACGCAAATGAGAGCGAGAAGAGGAGCAAAGGAACGGTCGTCAACTAGTAATGATCAAGAAGTGATCTTGAGCTCCTACTTACGTCAATCATAACACAGAAACCGTGTTCACTTCCCGGACTCCGCCGAGAAGAGACCATCACGGCTACACACGCGGTTGATGCGTTTTAATTTGGATCTGGTGTCAAATTATCTACAACCGGACATTAACAAATTCCCATCTGTCATATAACCGCGGGCACGGCTCTCGAAAGTTTATACCCTGCAGGGGTGTCCCAACTTAGCCCATGATAAGCTCTCGCGATCAACGAAGGATATACCTTCTCCGAGGAAGACCCGATTAGTCTCGGAATCCCGGTTTACAAGACATTTCGACAATGGTAAAACAAGACCAGCAAAGCCACCCGATGTGCCAACAAATCCCGATAGGAGCTGCACATATCTCGTTCTCAGGGCACACCAGATGAGACAGACGTCGGGTTGGCATAGACCCTGGTTGCCCAGGGGGCGCCGGACATCGCTCAGGTTGGACCAACACTCGGAGGAGCACTGGCCCGGGGGGGGGGTGTGTAAAATAAAGATGACCCTCGGGCTCCGGAAACCCAAGGGAAAAGGGCTAGGTGAGGCAAATGGTAAAACCAAGGCTGGGCCTTGCTGGCAGAGTTTTATTCAAAGCAAACTGTCAAGGGGGTCCCATAAATCGCCCAACCGCGTAAGGAACGCAAAACCCGGGAACATAACACCGGTATGAAGGAAACTAGGGCGGCAAGAGTGGAACAAAACACTAGGCATAAGGCCAAGCCTTCCACCCTTTACCAAGTATATAGATGCATTAATTAAATAAGAGATATTGTGATATCCCAACATAATCCTGTCCATCATGGGGTAATCTTCAACTTCACCTGCATCTAGCAACGCTATAAGAGGGGCTGAGCAAAGCGGTAACATAGCCAAGCAACGGTTTGCTAGGAAGGGGAAAAAGGTTAGAGGCTGACATGGCAAATTGGGAAGGCTTGAGGTCAAGTGATAGGAAGCGCAACATAGCGATAGAATGAAGCAACTAGCATAGCAATGATAGTAGTGAGATCCAGGGTAGCAGTCATCTTGCCTGAAATCCCACAAGGAAGAAGAACGAGTCCATGAAGAAGACGAACGGATGAAGCCGAACCAAGCGTAGACGAACGAATCCTCACGATCGCAATGAAACGGGAACTATCGAGAAGAAGCACACAACATGGTAAACACACCACACATATACAAGACATGATGCACAACAAGCATGATGCATGACAAAGCTACATGAGGCTACTCATGGCAAGAGATGGTGCAAACAAGAGCAACACATCAAAGCAAGTTTAAATGAGGCCGGAAACAACATATAACAAATCCGGTAGGTCCTTATATGCAAGTTTCAAAGTTGGTCCAGATCTGAACAAACATTAAGTTGAAGTTGTTAAACAGCAAGTTAAAGAGCACCAAGATGATCTACACGAGATTCTAGTCAAGTAACATATAAAGTTCATTTAGTTCGGAGCTACGGCCTGGAAGATATGAGCAAAACAAGTTAAACATGGCATTGATGCAAAATACATACAAACATCAAGCAAACACTCTCAAAACGAGGATGAAACATGATAATATGAAGCTACATGCAAAATCAAGCAAGTTTCATATAGAGTATACTCAAAACGGAGTAACGGTTCAACCCATACACTCCAAACAAGATATAATAACAATTTGTCCAAAACAGCAACTAGGCATCTTGCAAGCATCAAAACAACAAGCCACAGCATACCAACATGATAACAAAAGGCATGGGCATGATGTAAAGGTAAAGCATAACAAAACATGAACACTGAGCTATCTCCAGAAATCACTAGAACATGCTCAAAAACACATGGCAAGATTGCGAATAATAACAGTTTCAGACATTAGCAGAAATAACATCAGGTTGCAATGTTTAGAGCTATCAAACAACATGCTATAGGAACATATCATGGAAACCAAAGGCATGTCATGAATCTACTAATTACATAGAACAAAAGTCCCTTACTGACCATGAGCCAAAAGGGCACAGAAAATATGATGGCACCCACGTAAACATAACAAGTGATATGACATATTCATACATGGCAGGAACAACAATAAGTAGGCATGTTGGTTATCTTGTAGAACTCAACACAGAGCAATACATGGCATGGCAAGGCAACCAACAGTAAGAATACATGCTTATGAAGCTAAGTATGGCAAGGGCAAGTTCATAGGGCGCATGGATCACTAACAACAAACATGCCAACATTGAACTTAATGTTAATAGGCTGACAGCAACATTATTTAGCAAGTTTGGAGCACCATTACAACAAGCTACAGCAGGCTATAAATGGAACCAGGGGCATGGATGGATAGATCATGGCATTTATAACAAAACATCCTTATTGAACATCTCCAGATTATGCATAGAATTAATTGCAGCAGCAGGTTTACATAGCAACAAAATGTAACAGAATCAGCCTAGCAAAACAACAACAACAAGTACCCTACTTCACGAGCTTGATGCACTCACTAAAAGACTCACAAAAATACATGGATGGCACCACTGTGAAGATGGCATGATGTAGCACAAAACACATGTAGAGCTCATGCTCATAGGATGCACACACAAAATGCAATGAAAAAGACAAATCAACAAGTTATAACAGTTTCAGCAGATTAACATCATATAGCACTCTTGGAACGATGATTGGGGAATCAAGATGATCTCAAACAAGCATTGCACAATGGAATGAAATGTAGAGCATCTCACAACGAACAATTTTACATATAACGCATGAAAAACGGAGCAGTATGCAAGGAGATACAATGTAATGAACAGGGTGACATAATGCAACAATTACAGGACAGTGAAAAATCAACCTCCAAGAAAAATGGACGGGGACGAGTGGGACAGAGAGATCCAGGCGGGACGCGGCCGTTTGGTTCCCGGGGTTGGTGGATCTCATCCACCTTCCCGGATCCGGCTAGGTCGCGGCCTCCGGCGAGGCGGCGGACTCCGGCGAGGAGAGGCGTGGGCGCTGTAGCGACCCGACCTCAGACGGTCAAGTCTCTGTGCTCAGTGTCATCCCTGGATCAGTAATGCTGACACCACATAGTACTCAGAGGATTTATAACAGAGTAGCAATCACACACTTATTACATCGAATGTCTCAAAAGAGAACTTAATGAAATAAATATGGCTTAAGGCCATCTAAAACGATAACAGCGGAAGGCTTGGAAGATAAGCGAGTCCATCAACTCCAATGGCATCACTGAGTATAGAACCACGACCTAAAAGCATCTTACTCGTCGTCTGAAAAGTCTGCAACATGAAACGTTGCAGCCCGAAACGGGTCAGCACATGGAATATGCTGGCAATGTAACACATAGAGAATAACAATGGAGATAGGCTATACTACATGCATATTTGGCTGGTGGTAAAGCTCTATGGTTACAGTTTTTGCATAAAGCCAATTTTTCCCTACTGCAAAGGAATAAATTCATTTAACTATCATGGTGGTTGTTAAAATTTGAGAATGGTTGACAGCATCCTCAATCCCAATTAAAAAGTACTCATTAAAACCCAACAATATTAAGTAAAGTAACATGATGAGATTCACATGATAATCAAGTACTAGATACTCAAGATGTCAATAACCGGCGACACGGCTAACCATGATTAGTTTATACACTCTGCAGAGGTTTGCGCACTTTTCCCCACATGACTCGATCGCCTCCGCTTGGTTTCCCGCACTACATGGTGTTTGAGAAACGGATGACCGAGACATAGTCATTCAGAAGCACTAGCACCTTACATGAGGGGTAGACCGTACCAACCTACATCCCCTACATCTGCTAGTCCACCCCGTAAGAGTTCGCACAACTTAGTCAACTATGCTAGAGCCCATAATAGCATGTGGCTGCACACGTAAGTTTCTAGTTTGAATAATCTCATGATCCCTTTGAGCCTGGGTGGCGGTCCGAAGAAATACAGGCAAGTCCTGCTAGAAAACAGGTGCCTCAATCCACCCAAATGTGTGTTTAAGTTGCCACCTTAAATAAACCATTAATTAACAATCTCACATCTGTCATGGATATTCACTCACCCAATCCACGTCTACTAGCATAGCATGGCATAATAAGCAAATGTAGAAGTAACTCCCAAAGGTTTGATAATAAAACAGGTAATAGGTACTACCTCATCTACTTCCCATCCCACAATTTAATTATTTCCTAATCATGCAATGTTTGAGGATAGATCGAATGCATAAAAACTGGGTAGTAGAAAGGTATGATCAAGTGTTACTTGCCTTGCTGATGATCCGCGAGACCTAGAGACTCGAAGTAACAGGCGGCGCACTCCGGGGATTCTATCGCAGACAAACAAACAAGCATCCAATAAGTACTCATCTAATGCATAGGTAAAACTCGAATAAAAGATCCAACCAGAATGTTCACCTTAAGAACTCCAGTTTGCAAAAAGAACCAAATCAAACAAAGCAACGAAAATCAAACGACGAAAGAAAACAGCTTCGTTTTACTAATATGGATCTAAGTCAGATTTTACAGAGGCAAAAACTTGTTTAAGTATATTATTCGTAAAGAGGGTTTTGAGACGAAACTCCAGGCGCTTGAATCGCCTGATTCCGATAAACGAGCGAAAAGTTATACTAAAACGAAAATAGGATCAGAAATCGCGATCAGAAAATAACCGCGGAAAATCCGAGAAAAAGAAAAACGACGAACGGATTAACGAATGAACGTTCGTTAATTTAACAAATCTGACGAAGGCGTTCGTTAAAACGAACTAACGGACGAACGTCCGCTAATTAACCTAAACCAAAAAAAACGAAACTAAAAAAAATGAAAAAAAAACGTAATGAAAACCGCCCAGTTTTTTTTAGAAAACCGGTGGCACGCGGTTCGAGGCGGCGGCGAACCTCGGCGGCGGCGGCGAGGAAGTCCGGGG